>NC_060278.1:27046452-27139420 GCF_021613505.1 Equus quagga
AATACTAACACACTCCCACACTCACACATCTCCTCCCAACACACACAACTCACACTCTCACACACACTCACAATTTATACACTCACACCATCACACATATACACTCTCACACATGCTCACTCACACTCTGACACACGTCCTCCCAACACACATATTCACACACGCACATCACACTCACAGATGCTCACTCACATACTCACCTTCTCACTCTTTCTCCTATACTCCTACACACCCACACTCACTCACAGCACACGTGTACACACACACGGCTATTGCACGAGGCAGTCGACGAATGATAACTCCCCTGCCTCGAGCGGCAGTGGCCTGCTGCCTCTGTAAGCGCCCTCAAGGGCTCACCCAGCCCGCCGTGGGGAGGGTTTCATCCTTCCTGTAATAACTTCAGGGGTCTCAATCCCCCACAATGAAAGGGCCACTCTTTGCCTGTGGGACCACAGTCATCTCACTAGGAAAAGTGAGAGTTTCCCTGGTAACAGTGTCAAGGAGATCAACTGAGAGGGGCAGGAGAGGGAACGCGTCCTGGGTGGGATAGCTGACCTCCAACAGGTAACACCAAAAAGCCTCAAGGCTTTCTCCTGCAAACCTGCCCACTTCTCCCTTCTCTGCCAAACCACATCCTTCTCCTTTCTTATTGGTTCCAGGTTCTCCTTTCTCAGCAAACCCAAGTCTCCCCACTCAGGTGCGGTTACTCGGTGCCCCTCGGCTCCCTTCATTTTTCTCCCTCCCACATGGTCTGAGGAGACGACCACCCCACTAGGGCTGGCATGGGGCATTCTTCTCTTCTCTCACTTGTCCTCCTGTGCATGCTTCTTACACGGTATCTGGTGGCTCAGCTGTGGGGCACTGAGGATGTGAGCATCTCCCTAGCCTCAGGCTCCTTGGCTTGACACACACCCTCGCTTCCATCACAGGAGGTGTGGCCGGTGGATGCGCTTAGCTATGAAGATGCCATGAGTATGAGGCATTTCTAGTTCTCCTGGGGTCTGCACTCAGGGTGCTGTGTGTTAAGCCAGCAGAGGAAGAAAGGGGCTCGATCAAGCTTAACTAAGTTTGACAACAAATACCGTGCTGTCCCCCTTTTCCCAGCACCGAGTTCTTCTGTCAGATGCCCCATGGTGTTGGTTACCCATGAGCAGCTGTCTCTGAAGCTGGCCCAATGTAGCTGATTGCTTGCCTACCTAGGCAGGAGGCTGGGTGGGAAGGGGTAAGGAAACCATTTCAGTGTTGATTCGTGATCTGAAAAGACAAAGCACTCCACTGCAGAGGTAGCAGGATCCAAAATGGCGGCCTGAGGATGGAAACATACTCAACCAGAAGTCTGGCTCTCTCCCCAGGTTACCGGTGGCTTTGGGTATAGGACTTTACCTCCTGAGACCCCATCATGAATAATGATCATCTTCCTGTCCCATGACGACACTTCTCTAGATGCTCTTTCTAAATAGAAGCCTCTGCTCTGTGTGGAACTGTGTCTGTTAGGGCTCATCGCCAAAGCCAGCAATGTTCAGAGCCGTGGACTGCTTGATGTGACCAAAACCTCCAGGCAGGCAAGTTTATCAGTTCAATCAAGAAAAGCATCATAACGAAATTGACAGCAAGATCCCCCTTCAAGTGGATATTTTCTTGAGTGTTGATTTACATCAAACACAGACCAGCTTGCTACTGAACATGAGGTTGATCATAGAATAATAATACCTTCTGTTGATCAAAGATACTTTGATCCTAAGTGCCCTGATCAGATATGGTGGGAGTATTATTCTATTTTATAGATGAAGATATTGAAACACAAGTTAAGTTCCCAAATCAGAGATGGAGCTAGAACCCAGCTCAAATCTCCTGACTTGAATGTGTTTCTTATTATAAATTAGCAAGTCCTGCTAATAAGATGAGAAGAAAAGGAAATTTAAAATATAGATTTATATCTTCAAATAGGCTTTAAAGAAATAAACAAAAAGGATCTGGGTTGGTCCTAGTAATTAGGAGCTCCACCCTTCCCTTGTCGCTTACAAAGCAGGAGCTTCCCTGGGCTGGTCTCCAGGTGGACCCACATTCTCTACTCGATCGTCATTTTCATTGAGAAATCAATTGCTCAATACTTATTGAGGTCTCTGTACTATTTCAGCACAAAGATGAAACAGCAATCCTTCTTCAAGATGTCTTCATAAAAGCAGTTACTTATCTGGAACATTTTCCTTTGTGTCTCTCTCTGCTTCTGGGTTCCCTGGACTCAGGGTGGACTGGGGGTAGATGTGCAGTGCTGAGGGGTGGAGAGGTGTTCGCCTGGCTGCCCTCTACGGAAGGAGAGAATCCTCGGCCTGTTTGATGGATTGAACCAGAGAGAGATGGAATTTATGAAATTTCTCAGGAGAAGAGTGAAGGAGTTTATTCCTTACATGCAGGCAGAAGTGGGGGGAAGTTATGGGAATTTACAGCGATAAAGAGAGGACTTGCTTGAGAAAGTCACTGCGGGGACTCCAATGTCAACGTCCCTTCACAGCCTTGGGTCTCACTTGCTAAGGATTTGGGGACAGTCCTCAAGGGCTGAGCTCTTGGTTTAAACTCTGCTATTCAGAGCAGTGGGCAGAGGTAATGTCCTTCCAGAAAGCAGAAGGACTGTGGGCCTGGGGGGCTCCCAGGCTGGATTTCTGTTCTTTGGGCTGACTCTTTGTAAACCCACAAGCTAGGCCAAGTTAGTAGCTTCAGTCACTTCTTTCTACATCCTTCTATCCTCAGCGTCTTCAGGGCCACCCAGTGCTCGCCAGTCTCCCTGAGCTCTCGGGCAAGACTGTCTGTGAATGTAAACGAACCCCCACTGCTTCCTCAATGTCTGCACAGACAGCCTTGAGCTTAACCATAGAACGGATTCCGAGGAACCATGGAGCTGGAGGAGAAGTATTCTGCAGGGCAGGAAGCCTGCTGCTCACCTCTGAAGCCACGCTTCGAACACTCATTTAATAAACAATTCTCAGCACCACGCGTGTGGCAGGTTCTGAATGCACCAGGCTCCTAGCTTTCTCAAAGCTAAAGGCAGCCAGGTGCAGCCTCCATCTGCTGATCTGTTGTTGGCCCTGCACTGAGAATCTGATGATGCCCCCGGTCCCACCATGGTGGAATTCCTCTCAATTCTACCACCATCTGCCCCCCAGCAGCCCTGCCCTGCCAGGCAAGAGCTGGCCAGCAGCCCCAAGAGAGAGGACAGGAACACCGGACACAGCTCTCCCACAACTCCGGGCCTGCCGTGTCTGCTGAGAGAGGCTTCCTTCCTTTTTCAGCCTCAGGCTCTGGGAATTCGGGAAGCTGTCTTGAACCCCTGGTTTGGCCAGGATCTCTGTGACAGTTACATGGGCAAAAAGCTTCTGGAGTGGCATGGTCTGTCGTGGGGGCCCGGAGAGGCTGGCTGGCTTCGACAGCCCCCACGCTGGTTCCCTCCAGGCTCTCCTGGGCGAGCCCTGCCACTCCAATTCCTGCATTTCTTGTCTGCAGCTGGTCTGTCCCTCCCTGGGCGGAGGATTTCGCCTGAGGACGTGGGGAGGGCGGGGAGACTTCCTCCTCCCTTTGCTCGGTTGTAGAAAAGGAGGGGTTCCCATCCATGGCAAGGCTGCCACTGGAGCTCTGCCCTCACACAAACACAGCCTCACATCCCACCGCCGGTCCCCAGCTCTGACGTGAGTCCTTTGAACAGGTTGGCAGTAAGCAACATGGCTGAGAAGCTGTCTGAAGAGCAGGTGGCCGAGTTCAAGGAGGCCTTCTCCAGTGTTGACAAGAATGGGGATGGCACCATCAACACCCAGGAGCTGGGCGCCGTGATGCAGGCCTTGGGCCGCAGTCTGTCGGAGGACAAGTTGAAGGAGCTCATCTCCAGGGTGGACTCTGATGGCGATGGCGTCATCAACTTCCAAGAGTTCCTGGCGGAGATGGTCAAGAGGAGGAAGGCCTGGGGCAGTGAGCAGGACCTGCAGGGGGTCTTCCGTGCCTTTGACCTGGACGGTGACGGCCACATCAACGTGGATGAGCTCAAGCAGGCCATAGGCAAGCTAGGGGATGAGGTTTCCGAGGAGGCGCTGGAAGTCATGATCCGCCAGGCTGACTTGGACCAGGACGGGAAGGTGAGCTACGAGGAGTTCGTGCGCATCCTCACCCAGAAGTGACGCCCTGCCCTGGCCCGGCTCCTGCCTGACTCTCGTTCCTGTGCCTTTCTGGGGTCCACCTTTGGTGGTAGGGATGTGAAGGGAATGTCTGGGTGGTGGACGGGAAGTTACCTGATCCGTGGGAAAGCCTTCTCTCTCTCGGGCCCGGGTTCTGTGCTGTTGGGGGCCTCCCTGGGAGCCCCTCTTTGCCGCTGAGACCTGGGCTGGCTCCTGCGGCTTCTCCCCCCAGTGAAATGGGGTGCTCCCTACCTCACAGGGCTGTTGTGAGAAACCCCAAAGTGATGTGGTGGTTGAAATAAAAGAACATGAGCTTGAAGGGTGATGTGCACTGGTTCTTGAATGTTTGCTGGGAAGTGGAAAAAGCATCTGGGATTCTCAGAGCCTCTACCCCTTTACTCAGCCTAGCGGGAGAACCAAGCTGAGTAGGCTGGTCCCCCACCTCCTCCCCTGTGACTCCTGCGGAAGAGGGAAGGTGCAGGAGTGGGGTGGGGTTGGGAAGGGCAGGCAAGATGCATGTTTCTCTCACTCAGGGTCTGCCTGAGCTTCTGGGTCAGGACCAGAAGGCAGAGCTGGACCCTAGGACTGGGACCCCGCCTATGCCACCAACAATAAAGTTTATCACCCTTTGCATATAGGTGACTGTTCTTTAGGCTCAAATTAAAAAGAAAAAGTGTGTGTGTGTGTCCCATATTTGAGGTACAAGGTCTTGTAGATGTGAAACTATAAAGGTGGGGGCCCTGGAGAGCCAAGCCTACCTCACTCGGATGCAGGCAGCACAGTGGGGAGTGGGAAGACCAGGGGGGCGTGATGGGCAAAGACAGGGAGGACGGCACTTGAGGCAGGGGCCGCTGGCCTGTCAGATTTGAGAGACACTGCTTGGGGTGGAAGGTGCTTCCAGGCTGAGCGAGGGTCACCTGTGAGAAGATTCTTTCCTCTGCTGACCCTGAAGCCAGGCACCCCGCTGCTGCCCAGCCCCTCTGTGAGCTGGGGGCTCTGAGGTTGTCCCCGCAGAGAAAGACGAAGATGGGAGGTGAGGGTCTGCCTATGGCCGCCCTGCCCACCCTGATGTTAAGCAGATCCACCATTTGAACTTGGGTTTGTGGTATTCTGTTTGGTTTTAAAGATTAGACCCATTTGAGGTTGCTTGTCACAACCCTGATTCTCCAAGGCTCCCTTGTCCTGGTTCTCAGAGATGATTTAACCCGAGCTCCTCATCTTGCAGGTGAGCAAATAGAGGCCCAGGATGGTCAAGGGACCAGTCAGACTTATAAGTAAGAAACAGACTCATTGGTGCCATCAGGCTGAAATCAGAGGCAGCAGGGAGACAGAATGAGCACCTGGACTCTGGATTCAGAAAACATGCATTATTTTTGCAGCACTGTCTGCAGCCAACTGTGCGACTTTGGGTGGCATTTAACGACGGGCTTCTGCTTCCTCCTTCGTGAAACGAGTTCTTCTTTTTGTTTTGGTTGGAACGAAACTGTAGCTCAACCTCTCAGTGACTTTATCTTGTCCTAGCTTGTGCCACGTCAGTGGTTCTCAGCTCAGGGTGGGGAGAGGCAGATCCAGCTTTCCTGGGCGGTTATTGCAAAATACCAGTGCCCGGCCCTTACCACTCGCCCCCTCATTCCAACACGTGTGGTGGGTGAGTGACAGAGCCCATCCCAGTTTATCCCCAGAGGTGTGGGAGTGGGCTACCGAGATGGGGCTCCTCATTGATCACTTTTTTATTTTTCCCCATTTGACGTTTTCAGTGGGTCACTCCAGTCTCCTGGGACCCTCACACCCTGCTGCCTTGTTCATCCTAGCCCTGTCCTCAGAGCCTGGCCGCAGTCCCCTCCAGGGTATGGCCTGTGGCCAGACGTGGTAAGGGAAGGTCCTGAGCTTCAGGGCTGGGTGGTGGCCACTGGGCTGGGGGGAGACTGTGAGAGAAGAAGGAAGGGATTCCAAGGTCCCCAAGGGTCTTGAGGGAGGGCGGGGGACGTGTGGGGCAGAAAGATGACTCAGGCACAGGATCTAGTGCAGATGAAGACTGGAGATAGGGAAATGGTGCAGAGGCGTTTCCAGACCTGGTGCGGGGACCTGAGGAGGGGTGAGGTAGGAGAAGCACTCCCTACCTCCAGGATGGGGGTGGATCCCTCCAGAAAGTCCCCATCCTCCTAGGGACACGGGTCACAGAAGTCTGAGTTTCTAAATTAGTTTCTAATTGACTGAGTTTCTAAATGCCAAGCTGGTCCAAGATGGAGTTTTCCAGGCTCTGTGCGGAAATGAGAAGAATAAAGACTTTTTTGACTAACCTAATTGTGTTCAGTTTTTTAAACTCCAAGAAGGTGCTCACTCTGTATTTTCTGTGTTAGATGTCCTTTCTTTCCCGAAGCTACTGTGATGGCAGATGATGCTTTTGTGGGTCGCTTTTTTTTTTCCTTTTTTTCATGTTCTTACTGTGAAAAATGGAGAGTCCTACGTGTGCCCCAAGTTAATTTCGACTGTCCCCTGAGGTCCACACATCTGACAACAGCTGCTCGAGCCTGTGGAGCCTAAGAGCAATTTTCTTTTTTTTTCTTTTCTTTTTTTTTTTTGCTGAGGAAGCCTGGCCCTGAGCTAACACGCATGCCCATCTTCCTCTACTTTTTATATGTGGGATGCCTACCACAGCATGGCGTGCCAAGTGGTGCCATGTCTGCACCCGGGATCCGAACCAGCGAACCCGGGCCACTGAGAAGTGGAGCGTGTGAACTTAACCGCTGCGCCACCAGGCCGGCCCCAAGAGCAATTTTCTTTAAAAAAACAAAAAACAAAAAAACTTTTTTCTTGACTTCGAAGAAATACGTGGCTCATATGCGGAGTTAGGAAGCTCCTTTGGAGAGGAAGGAAGGGATGAGGGAGCACATGGGGCCCTCCACTGATCCCTTAATATTTTGTTTCTTAAGTTGGCTGGTAGCTACATGGACGCTACATATTTCATCCTTCATATTTTTGTGTCTATAATACGTTATATTCAGAACAGTGCATGCAATACCTGGAAGATGAGGACTTACAGAGGGTGGGAGATGGAGCCCCTGGCAGCTGGGGAGGTGGGCGATCTGGCTGGTACTAGAGATGGTGCCTTGGAGGCTTATCACTGGGGAACTGTTCCTGCAAAGGGCTTGGTGGGGCCGCAATGCAAGAAAGCAGCAGAAACTTCTTTTCATCTGTGGTGCCAGCAGCACAAAAAGGGAATCTGAGGGTCTGGGAGAGGAAGTGACTCACTCCAGGTCTGGAATGAAAGAAGGACCTGGAACAGAACTTGAGTGTTCAGAGGGTGCCTGCCCAGCAGTGCCTCGTATCACCTTCAGAGCTTCTTTCAAGCAGAGATTTGTGGGCGGCCGGCTCCGCCCCAGGAGGAACAGCTCTGGGAGGGGTCTGGTGGAGAGGGTTGGTCAGGACCCACAGTGGGGACTGTCTTCTGGAGGCTGGAAACTCTGAGTTGCAGTGACATTCTCCTTACACCTGATGCTCTGCAGGAGATACACAGAAATGGCTTCAGCATTGACTCCATCATCTTGAAGACCTTTGTGGGTGGAGCCCAGGTGACACTCTCCCGGCAGGGTCCATGAGGCGGCCCTACCCTAATCTAGGACACTGAGGAGACCTGGCGAGTGCACGAGAGGTGGCCAAGTTGCCAAGGCGTCTTAAGGTCACATCAGGCAAGCTCAGTTCTCTGAAAGCCACTTCTCTGAAAATCAATTTGCCAAGACTAGTTCCGCGAATGGTCAATTTGCTGGTATTTCCCAATGTACAAAAAAGTTACTTTTTAAAACACTTTGTCAGATTACAGAGATGCATATTGGATGAGATGTTTTAGGGGTTTTTGAGTATTTCTCTGAAGTTTTCTCTGTCCAGTGTAAGATTTTAGTTTCATGCAGTTCGACCTGCGGCTTGGTAAATCATTTTAGTTGCAGTTGCATGACCTCAACACTGCTCCGTAACCCGACAAAGATGAAAGTGCTCTATTTCCTTTTAGTACGTTGGGTCTATGATTTTGGGGAAGGAGCGCTGATTCACTTCAAGATTAAGCGGTTGTACAGGTTTTGGATATCAAGAATTTTATGAGTTATATGTACGGCAGGTTTCTCTCTTCCAACAGATTTTCAATATAGACTGTTGCTTTAGGACTTCTTTCAATTCACGGATTTATTAAGTGGCTCAATCAAATGAACATTTCGAGTGTGTTTCAAGTATTTGTTAAGTGCTCAGCGTCTGCAACATGAATCACACGCAAAACTGACCCTCAGCGGAGCAGAACTGAACTGATAAATCTACTGGAATGGGTTGAGGGGGAACAGCTCTGATGGAAACAAAACTGATCCACACTACAGCGAAATTTCCCCCAAATCCTTCAAGAAGATATTAAGTAGCACCTTGATTTTAGATGAATTATTCTACTTCTGGTCAAAACAGATGTTTCAAATCCCATACACTAAATAATACATTTTCTTCACTGAATTGCCCCTGGATCTTTTAAATCCTAATTTATATGTATTCCTGACGGGCCTTTTAAGGTCCATGTCAAACATCGCCCACTCCAGGAAGCTTTCCAGAACAGGAACTGGCACGTCATAAATCCTCAATACATACTCCCAGAGCGAACGACTAGATCTCTCCCTCTTTGTTCAATTCTCCTCAAGGTGCAGCTTGCATTATATTTCCTTGTGAACGAGGCCTAGTCTCCTTCCTCAGAATCTGAAATAATAAAATAAAACCCATCAACATTTACACGAGATCATGAACTCCTTGAGCGCAGGGCATGTAGACTCTTGGAGTGTGGTTGATGTCGTACAAACCGTCCCACCATCCACACTAAGATGCCAGCGGGTGACGAGGTGGGCTCCCTCCCCCATGAGGCATCACCTCTACCCAGGTAGAGGTGGCTTCTTTAGTGCCGACAGGATTAAAAGGAATCTTTATAATGTCATACTCAGCAGGAAGAGAGAAGACCTGAGGTGTGACTGAAGAGAGAAGGTGCCTCTCTTTTGTCCTACCTTCTAAGAACCATGGAAACAGTCCATGTGTGATCATAAAATTCCAAAAGTTCTGTATTAGTCAGGGTTCTCCAGAGAAACAGAACCAATAGAATGTACAGGGATATAGAAGAGGAGATTTGTTATAGGAATTGGCTCGCATGATTTATGGAGGCTGAGAAGTCCCGAGATCTGCCATCTGTGAGCTGGAGACCCAGGAGAGCCTGAGGTGTAGTTCAGTCTGAGTCCAAAGATCTGAGGACCAAGGGCTGATGGGGTGAGTTCTGATCTGAGTCTGAAAGCCCCAGAACCAGGAGCCCCAATGTCTGAGGGCAGGAGAAGATGGCTGTCTTATCTCAATGAGAGAGAATTCGCCCTTCCCCTGTCTTTTTGTTCTGTTTGGGCCCAGAATGGATTGGACGATGCCCATTCATATTGGTGAGGGCCATCTGCTTTTTTTTTTTTTGAGGAAGATTAGCCCTGAGCTAACATCTGCTACCAATCTTCCTCTTTTTGCTGAGGAAGACTGGCCCTGAGCTAACATCCATGCCCATCTTCCTCTACTTTATATGTGGGATGCCTGCCACGGCATGGTTTGACAAGTGGTGCGTAGGTCCATGCCTGGGATCAGAGCCAGAGAACCCTGGGTTGGGGAAGCAGAACTTGTGCGCTTAACTGCTGTGCCACTGGGCCCACCCTGGCCATCTGCTTTACTCAGTCCACCAGTTCACATGTTAATCTCTCCTGGAAAATCCTCCTCACAGATACACCTAGAAATAATGTTTCACCTGCTCTCTGGACATCCCTTAGCCCAGCCAAGTTGACTCATAAGATTAACCATCACAATTTTTTTCCCTCTTGGTGTAGAAATACGGGGATTCCAGGGCATGCAACTTGTAGGACAAAGACTTAGATGTCGGGCCACTTGTACCAGTTTATAAGATTTCAGATCAGTGCTTCTCTCTTCACAGTACACCCCACTCCTCCCACCCTGAAAAGTCATAGAGAGCAGATTCTCAATAGATACGGAGACTGTATATTCCAGATTCTCAGGAACAATCTAGATCAATTATCCTGTCCTATTTTCTCTGTAAACTAGTCCAGGTTCTGAGTTTCGCGGCCATCAAATATGGCTGCCCTCCCCCTTGTTCACAAGGACTGCCCTCTAGAGGGTGCAGGGGCGGCCTTTCCTAGCACCACACCTGTGAAGTCAGGGCCTGCCCTTACCTCAGCCCACAGATGACCTCACCTGCCCCTCCCTGCCCTTCTCTCTGGCTTCACTATAATCTGGGAAAAGGCCCAGACACCTCATCCTGCAAGCTCTTTCTTGCTTATTTGCAGTTGTTTACCATCTCGGGCGCTCTCATCTCTTTCCCCACTGCAGATGGTCCTTACCCCCCAGGGTGTTGGCATGCGTTTTCCGTTTCCCCTCTGCCTTTCCAGCCTGCACCCACCGTTTGCTACAATCCAGTGATTACTGGTCCTGGTTGCACAACTAAAGCACTAGAGAGCTTTTGAAAAAGGCCAGATATGGGCCTTCCAATATTCTGATCCCCCGAGTTGGTGTGGGAGCCCCCGATGTTCTGATTCCCTAATTGGTCTGGGGTCCCAGGCTTAGCCATCCGGTTTATGCTCCCTGGTACTTGTGCAGCCAAGGTTGAGAAGCCGAGTAAGAAGCACTTCTCCAACCTGTCCCTGGAAACAATGACTCTACCAGATGTCCCCATGTTCAGCCCCTCCTTTGCCCCATGGACAGATGGGCACAGCATGCGGGGAGGAACTGGGGAGAAAGCACTTGGCTTTACAGATCTCCACCGTGGGAGACTGCTGGTTGCACAAGTCAAATCTGAATCACTGTTTGGGAACAGATGGTGCTCTGCTTGGTGACCTGCCAGCCCCAGTACCCACTCTGCCACCCAGAGACAGTTAGTGCCAGGAACTTCAACAATCTGGGAGCTCCCTCCTTTCTGCCTGGTTGACCTCTGACCCAGATGGAAGTCAAATCTTGGGGAAGGGGATGTCAGTGCTCTCGAGGAATCATATTTTCCTGCATCCAGAGCCTTGTGATCGTGACAGCATGGGGAGGTGCTAGTGCTTGTGATAGTGACATTAACTCATTCATTCATTCATTGCACAAATATTTTCTTGAGTGACCCACCTTATTATGGGTCTACAAGGACACAGAGGGAGGTGTCACAGCAGCCTCTGCCTTCTATGGGAGATGAGACTTAGGTATAAATGACCAAATGCAAAGACTGTGGGTGGCACGTGCCTCATCAGTGGGTTCCAACATCACAAGCGTGCACAGCAAAGGGCAGGGACTCTGGGGAGGTGGCCCTGGGCTGTGTATTGGGATTGGGGGAAGTTTTCCACAGGTGAGAGGACGTTCTTGGCAGAGGGAACCACGGAAGTGAAAGTATGGATATGGAGACATACACTGCCTTTGGGGGCATCTGCACTGTCTGGGAGATGAGGGAGACGTGGGAGCCCCATTACAGACAGCTTATGGCCTGACTGTCAGGAGGGTGGATTTTTTTCAAATCCTGTCCGAGCCATTTACTAGCTGTGTGACCTTGGGCAAGTCAGTTACAATCTCTGTGACTTGGTCCTCACCTGTAAAGTGGGGGAAAATAATAATATCTCCCTCAATATTATTGTGAGGACTAAGTGAGTCATATGCATGAAGTGCTAAGAGTATTCCCAGGACAGCAGGAGTGTTTTAGGGAAGTTTCACCAATTTTAGTGCTTTATTTTTTTTCCAGAAGATGAAATGGAGACTCGCTGAAAGTTTGAAGTGAGAGGAGGTATATGGTCACACCTGTGCTTTGGGAAGATTGTTTTGACAGTGGAGTGCAGGACGAGCTGGAGCAGGGAGACAGGGCCTGGAGAGGCTAATCTGATGACCTGAGGCTGGGCTGGTAAATGATGGGACAGGCAGGACAGAGCAAGACGAGGGGAAGGCAGCTGCTCTCGGGAACAGCTGTGGGCTGAGTAGGCCCAGGGCTTGGGGATGGGGCTGACTGGCATCCAGCAGTGCCTGTGGGAGGTCTCCAGGAGGGCTCAGGGAGAAGGCTCCTGTGCTCACCAGACCACACCCTTGTCGCCCTGCTGAAGGGGTTGCCCATGTTCTTGTCACTATCGGAGGACTGGCTACCCTTGGACACTTCTGGCCTCTTGCCATGTCAAATGGTGACAACATGTCCAGTTCTCAGAATCCTGGAGCCACAGGGAGCCCGAGGGGCCTCAGCCTCTGGTAGGAACAGGGCAGAGTGTGCTGTCCAGAGGCCCGTGGCCAGGCTCCAGAAATGGAGGGGAGAAAAGCCCAGGGCTGCCCTCTGGCCAGGGCCGTGCTGGCCAAAACGCAGAAGCTCCTGGCGGGAGTGACTCGGGCCTTCCTGCCCTGCCTTCCCCCTGCAACCCGTTCCCGGGAGACGGTCTGAACCCTGCACCCTACCACAACTCCAGCATCTTCAAGTGGAAGGAAGTCGGGGTTCTGAGCTCCTTCAGGCATGCGCACATGGGAGACAAGGAGGAGGAGACCAGAGCTGTCCCAAGTGTGCAAACAGGAGCCAACACCCACTTCTGAGAGCTGGCCTGTGATGGGAGGGCTGAGGATGCAGCTCAGAGTTCCTTTCTTCTCTCGCCCCTCCCTTCCTCCCTTCTTTCTTCCTTCAACAAATGTGTGTGTAGACCAGATTCTTTCCAGGCACAGAGCTGGGCGCTGGTGATGCAGGAAAGCGCCTCCTTGACAGCGCTCTCCGTGGGGTCATGGACACAGCACAGATGATTGCGTTGGAGGGCGGGTGCCCGCTGGAGAGCTGTCACCACGTGGGCTTTGGGATTGATCCCACCAGAGGGCAGAGGCTGCTGGATGTTTCAGCTGAGTCTGACAGCATCCGGGTATCTTTGAAGACCACCTGGGTAGTGGGTATTGTGGGCTCAGTGGAGAGGTTGGGGTTTGCTGAAGACCAGGCTGCAGGGCACCCCCATTTCAGGCACCCTTTCTACCTGTCTTTTGGATCCTGGTTCCTTCTGCTCAGAAGCAGACCTTTGAGAAGGGCACCCAATAGCCTGGACCCCACACTGGTGGGGAGAGGGCTGGGCGGCTTGAACTACACCTAACCCTCTTTTCTCTTCTCCATGTCATTGAATTCAATCCTGGAATTTCAGTGTGATTACCTTGGGCGGCCCCCAGAGTGGCTGAGCTGCCCCAGGGCCCACCCTTCTGGCGCTGGCCCTGCTTGGGGAATGCCTGTGATTTGGAGAGAGATAGGAGCCAGCGTGGGGCGGGAGGATGGGAGGGTGGTGGGGCCTTAGGGAAAGGGGGGTGAAGGAGGGGGTCTGTGGTGCATTAGGGACTTTGCTTTAGCTGTTCTTGTCATTCGGACCTGGCCATAAACACCAGTCCCACAAAGAGGCTACCTGACCACTGGTCATGCTTTATGGTAGACCCCTGCTACAGCTCTCAGAAGAGCCTCTCTCACTCTCTGATATGTTCCTTATTTGTTTCTCTCCATCCCCCACCCCCTCAGCTGGAACAGGAGCTTCAGGACAGCTGGACCCTGTCTGTCTTGCTCCCCGCTGTTATCCCAGCACTGGATTCTGTGTTGCAGGATGAACAGCATGCAGATGGCCATTGTTTGCATTTCTGGGCACCCCACTTCTAAATGAAGGGGTAGAGACAAACTAGGACCTGTTCAGAGAAGGATGACCAGGAAGACCCCACCGTGTTTGCAACGGTGGGCTGGGGGCAGTGTTCACCCTGGAGCTGGGAAGACCAGAACAGTGGTTGCTAAATATCTGAAGAGCTGTCCCATGGAGAAGAGATGTGGACCTGCTCCACATGGCCCCAGGGCTAAAACTGGGGCTGAGAATGGGAGCTGCAGGTTCTGGACTGTAACTCAGCAGGACAATGTTCCTCCATGGTAGGGCGACCCAAGGACTCTGTGGCTGCCTCCGGACATGGTGGATGGAAGTGTTCAGGTGGACACTAGGAAATCATTTGAGAGGGGCTTGTGGAGGAGATTCATCTATACCATGGGGGCTCAGCTGGATGGACACTGATGTTCTCTCCTTTTCTGATGTTCAATGGTTCTCTAACTTGAGAATCATTTTCAAAGATGAGTCTAAAGATCCTTGTCTTATTGGAAATAACGAGCGTGATGGACTTCACATTTGTGTCCCCTCAAAATTCATTTGTTGAAATCTAACAACATATGAATGTTTCTCTGGGAAACAGACCGTGAGACAGAGCAGGGGAGGCCACGTGAAATGGAGGCAGAGACTAGAGTGATGCTCCTACAAGCCAAGGATTGCTGACTGCCACTGGAGGCTAGAGAGGCATGGACAAGCTTCTCCCTCAGAGCATCCGGCAGGAACCAACCCTGCCAACACCTACGGTCCAGACTTCTGGCCTCAAGAACTGTGAGAGGATAAATGTCTATTGTTTCAAACCAAGTTTGTGGTGATTTGTTACAGCAGTCATAGGAAAGGAATATGAGTGGGTAAGAATGTCAAACAATGACTTACAAAGGAGTGTCGAGAAAGGGGACGGACATGCAGGCTGGTGTGGGAGTCTGCAGTGCAGAACATGGCATGGGTTGTCCCCACTGTCCAGGGGTCTGATGGCTCTCACAGCCTTGGTCAGCACAAACTGAGAAAATGAAGGAAGCGTTACACAGCAATTGTGGTTTGTATGGTAAAAACACAGTTTCAGGATTAAAGGGGTCCTTGGTAGGGAAGGTGGGAGAGAAAGCCCCCTCCATGGTGAGGCCAGCACAGAAGTGAGGACAGAGGTTTCCCAGGCTGCAGAGGCAGCTAGAAGCGAGGCCCCAGGCATCTTGGCCGACCCCAGGGTTCCATCCTGAGCCTAGCTCTACCTACTGAAGTAAGACAGGGCAAGGCTTGGGGCAGGGCCTCCTGGTTTCACCTGGTCTCTCAGAAGGCCTAGGAAGGCCCCACAGCAGAAGACGGCTGCTCGAGTCATCACTCGGCATCCTTCAGGCCTCCACGCACGACCTGCTGCCCCCAGGCAGGACCCGTTCACCCCAACAGGGAGGGGGTGGGATGGGTTGGGAGGTGGCCCGGCTCAGGGTGTGCTTGGCGTGAGTGTCCGACTCTGTCACTGGGACTCAGCTGCGCTCTGGGGCTGTGGCAGAGGCAAGGACTGGAGTCATGGTCCTTGAGGATAGCGAAGGCAGGACAGGGTGTGCCACCCACGTCAGGAGAGGAAGCCCTGGGAGGACTGTGTGTGGGGCAGGGGAGGGGCAGGACGGGCTGGGAGCACCAAGGCAGAGGCAGACAGGCCTTTAACATGGCCAGGTTCTCCTCCTCCTTCCCACTGCAGGCGCTCAGGCCAACCTTACTAGTGGCCTTAGAGGGCTTATGAGTTCCAGAAGGAATCAGGCAATAAATTCGGTGAGGCCTTATTCATGCCAACTGTGGAGGAGGAGCGGAGTCGGGGGGGGGGGGGGGGGGGGAGGGGAGCGAAGTTGACCTTGGTCCTGACCTTGAGTTAGATCTCCGGCAGAGCCTCTTGGCTGTGGTTTTCTCATTTGCCAAACGGAGGGAGCGATACCTGTTCCTCTGCAGACTTCATCAAGTTGATGTAAGAGTCAAAACCACTGTGGACCTGGTAAGCTATGGTGCCGATGCCACGGTAAGAGGCCTGGTGTTCTGTGTGTGTCTCCTCACAGGCTGCAGTGTCCTTGTAAGTGTGGTCAGAGCCCAGGGGCTTCCAGACCCCGGCCTGAGATGATGGACCTTTTTTTACTTCTACAACGCTGGGTGGAGCCTGAACAGTCCATGGGGGCTGCTCTGCTTCCTTGTCTGGGTTTTCCATGAGGCAGAAGGGGATTTCCTGTCAGGAACCACCGAGGTATCTGTCAGGGCCAGTGGGGAGGGACATTGGAAACAGAGCCTGTTATCTCTCCCGAAACAATGCTGGTCCCTTGTTCTGTGGGCTGGTGGGAGCCAAAAAAAAAAAAAGTCTTTTTAAGTGCAGAGGATTGTATTTGTGTGTATGTTATGATCATTATAGGGGGTTATAAAAAGCAGCTGGGAAGGAGGGGGGAGAAAGAAACATCAGTAATTGAACTGGATCCCAGAGATCTTGAATCCATGGTTGGACAAAGTTTGGGGTCTGCTCCACCAATGGCACCCGAGGTGATTTTAGGATGTAGACTGGGAACGTGACAGAGGAGAGGACAGACCTCCCTTTCGGAGGCAAAAGTGTCTCAGTGGGACTTAGGAACACTATTTTGTTTTCCGATTGTTCTTGTTTCCTTCTATTTCTAACAAGGGAAGTTGGTTTTCCACTTATAATTGTGACATAAAGTGGTCATTTAAAATACATTTACCAAACACAGAATGTGTAGATTAAAAAATATCAAGTAGAGGACAGTACAAAAAATGCAAAATTGTGATGGGGCTTTCAAGTGACGGGACCTTTGGAAACCCGGATGTAACCCAAACCTGCCATTATACTGAGGAAGGACCGAGGCCACAGAAGGCATGGGCTTGACCAGAGTCTCCAGAGAATAAAAGGGTGTGATGGGCAACGGGGTGTGAGTCGGGGAACGGGAGAGACAGAGAATAGAAATCGTGAGGGACGCAGGGAGACAACTTACCACCAAACTCTCCCAGGGAGAGGCCGAGGCCCCGGGCCAGGAGGTGGAGTGAGAGGGGCCCTCTCTTCCCTACGGTGGCTCTCCAACCTGGAACCTCAGGAAGGGCCCAGCACCAGTTTCCTCTTGTCCCTTTCTCAAGCCCTGGGGGAGCTCAGGACTCAAGCCTGAGGCCAAAATCTGGCAGCAGCCACAGAGGGAACCTTTTAAAGATACAGCTTCCAGATCTTCTGATTCATTTCACCAAAGGTTTTCAAAAATTCCCGGAGGCCTCGAAACTTCTGTTCTTGCTCATCAAAAAGCACCAGGTGCCCCTTTTTGTCTGGTGACCTGTGGATTTCCATCTAACCCAGAGGGACGCAGAGAAGCAGGGGACTCTGACGAGGATGGGAACTATCTGGCCTGAAGTAGGGAGAGAAGAGAGAGCGCTTATTGTCCTTTGGGACCAGGAAAGTGGAGGAGGAAGGCCCAGTTCCATGACTTCAGGAGGGATTTGGGGCAGACATTCAGGAAGCGTCCTCAGCATGGACAGATGACAGCAGACAGGCCATCTGGTAAACCTGCGGAGGCTGTGAAGCCAGGGGCTCGAGCTAAGTCAGTCCCTTCCGGACGTGTAGTTCACCGCCCAGGCTGGATGCGTAGCTTCCACTGTAGACAGACGTCCAGATGGAAGTCTAGTGTGGAGGCGCGGAGAGAGAGTGCTCCTCCCAAGTTCTCTGCAGGGCAGCCCCTCTGCACCTTGTCAGAGGCTGGCAGACAACACTGGTTCTGAGGAAGCCCTCTTTCTAGAGACCGGAGCAGGAGAAAGGGACATCTCCAAGGACTGGGTGGTGGGAGTCCTGCCCAGGCCTGGGGGTTGGGTGGGAAGGTGCATAGTTGAGTTTAGGGGTCCCGTGGGGACCACCAGGTAAAACCTGGGGAAGATTACAAGGCTGCCCAGGCTGTGAGGCTGGTGTCACCCAGCCTGGACCTTGAGTTGGCTCCTCCATGAAATGCAAGAGCCACCAGAAGGAAGGGAGCTAAGGACAGGCCCTTGGGGGAGTGACAAGGATCCTCTGTCCCCAAGGTGGGGGTCGAAGAGGGTAGGAAGAAGCTGAGGGTGAGGGAGTCAGTCAGCCTGGAAGCCAGTCTGAGGCATCAAGGTAATTAGTGTGCACGAAAGGGAGTCTTGATTAAAATATTTTCAGGCCCACAGCCTATGCATTCTCACGCTGTTTTAGCTGAGTTGCTGGGGAACTTTCTTTAAATTAAGCTCATGGAAATTCCCTTAGTTTTGGTTGTACAGCTTGCTACTTCAGCCTCCTTCAAACATTTTTCAGTGAAACACTTTAAAAATAAAATCCCGAGTGGATGTCCGCAGAGAGAAGAGGTTCTTAGATCATGGAAATTTACCTCCTCAGTTCAGATTTACAAGATGAGCTGAGGAAGAGCTGGCCGCCCCAGCATTGCCCTGGAGAATCCTTCAACGCAGTTCAGTAAGTCGATCCCACACCCTCTACCCTGCAGAAGCAGGCTGCCTGTGCCACAGGGCTCTGTCACAGACCTGCTCCTGCCACTCTGAGCGGAGCATCCAGGATCATGACTTCCGATCTGAGGCTAATGTTTAGAGGCCCCATTTGTTATCTCTGTCCGTGGCATCTTGACATGCACAGCACATGTGTCCCCTCACAGTCCCTTTGGCAAGGGGCTCAGCTGCTGAGAGTCACTGTCAGTCTCTTTGAGATCTCTACAAATGCCTGCCATGCTCCCTGAAGTTAATTTCAAGAATACCTAGCCTATGAGTTTAGGGCAGGCCATTTCAACCCCCACCCGAAAAGTCAGTGAAAAGACCTCTCTGGGTGCCTTCTTGTGATTCGGTAACAGACAGAAACTTAATTACATTTATGAGAGTAAAGCACATAAATGGGAGAAATGAGGCATTTGGGGGCATGCACGGGGTTAAAATTGGGAGCAATTCAGGATGACCTCAGGCTCCCACATTCCTGGCTATTCATGAGTCCTCCAGAGCATAGGCCTCGTGAAGCCCCTCCCCTACAGCGGCCTTCTGTGTGTGACCTCGCTCCTGTGTCCCATGACTATGGGAAGAGGAGGATGTCTCGGCAGATGGAGGCCTCCATTAGGGACCCCGTGCAGAATTGAGGGATCCAGTTCCAGTTGGGTGACTCAGTGTCCTTGGTCTTGGTTACTGTGGGTGGTGACTGTCTCTGGGCCTTCCATGCCAAGGCCAGCAGCAAGCAGTACTCAGGACAGCCCAAGGTGACGCCCTTCAATTACTTCCAGGAAGCCCACTTCTAACTTCAGCAAACACAGGTGGAGACAGGTGGTCTGGAGAGGAAGCCAGAGGAAGGACTCAGTGGGAGGCGGCCTTGCTGTCTTCCCAGAGAGCCAGGACGGCTCTCCTTGCACCCTGAGCCACAAGCTACAGGGCACTGGATGGGTAGCAAGGCTGGGTGGGGTGCCAAGCAGGGCACTGTCTGGTCCTTCCTGGGCTTCCCCTGCCCTAGCTCAGCCCTGCCTTGGGACCCTACATCCTGACCCTTGCGGGGACTCTGGCCTTAGGCTTGGTTCAGTGCTCGATGCTCGTTAGTTCTCCACCAGCGGTGCCACCATAGTCACCCGGCTTCTCCTCACCCTCCCACCCCGTGCACTGGCCAGGTCACCACAATACTGCTAGCCTGAGCTCCCAGAAGCTCAGGATGGGGTCTGCGGGCGAGCACCCTGAGGCTTCCTGCGTGATCAGACCGAGTGGTGAGCGAGTCCTGGCTCTGCCACTGGGCAAACTTGAGCAAACCTCCACATTCTATCAGTCATGAGCATTAAATCAATGAGTCATGCTTCAAGGGCCTGGAAAAGCACTGTCCTCAGGCCTGGGAGATCAGGCTGCTGCTCTGGGCTGCTGGCTTTCGGGGGCTGCTGGGGCCTCTCCCACCCACTCTATGCCTGAGGCCAGGGGCTGGCCAGGCCAAGGGGGTCATGCCCGCCAGAGCTCCTGTAGCTCACTTCCAGACCACATTCCTGTGGAGAACCCTGGCATTCCTTCCCAAATGGCCCCACACTTGCTTCCAGGGCCCGTGCTTGCTTCTGACTGGGGCCTGGACCCATGCCATTGGCATACCTAGTCCCATAGGCTCAGGGACAGGCTGTTGTGGGGGTGAAGGGATGGGTAGGGTGTGGGGGGGATGTGGACAGAATGCGGACGTGTGGGCTGGGCACATGGAGGCCCCTCCCAGTGTAAGACAGAGTCGCGGTAGGAAGCAAAGGGCACAGACTTTTCTTTTTCGACCTAGAGGCCTCAGTTTATAGTGTTTTTCCAAATAGTCAGGCTGGGCTGTATGTAGATGGTGGGTACCTAATAAATAGTAGTTCTTATTGGTTGTGTTGTACCAGGATGGTCCTGTGTCTGACCAATCTTGCATTGTTGTTATGCATCCAGGATTAAGGTGATCAGGAATATTCTGTGTGGGAGAGAGAGGTGCGGGAAAGGAGGAAAGAAGGTGGGAGGAGAAGAGAGAAGAGGAGGTGGGGAGCAAGAGGGAGAGAGGAGACAGTGAGAGAGAGCCCTGTTCTTTCATCTGCCTGGGGCAGCGCAGCCAGGGGCAGAGAGCTGGAGCCAGAGGACTGGGCCCAGGTCTCAACTCTATGGCCACACATCAGCTGTACCACCGCCACCAAGGCACTTCCCCGCTGTCAAATCAAGAGGGATTGAGTAAGACTGAGGCATTCAAGGTCAGCTTAGTTGCTTTGTCCACTGGTGCGTAGGATCCCTGGACAAAGAGCAGCAGGCCTCAGACCACAGCCACGCCTGGCCAATGTTTGTGTGACCTACTCTGCTTTGGGCCCTGGGGGATGAGCCTTGGTTTCTCTTCCTGAAATTGACTTTTTATTTGTTCCTGCTGGTTTGGTCCAAATCCCAGATCCCAGGGCACTGATGACCTCCTGCTGGCCAGGCTCTCCCTTGATTCTCCCCACAATAGCTACAACCCAGGCTGAGCTTTTAGGACTTGCATTAGTTATCTATTGCTGCTTAACAAATGGTATAAAAATCTTGTGGCTTAAAACAATGATAAACACACATTAACTCACAGATCCTCTGGGAGCAGCTTAGCTCGTAGTTCTGGTTCAGCATCTTTCTTGAGGCTGCAGTCAAGAAGACAGTGGGTGGGGCTGCCGCACCTGAGGGCTTGACCTAGGCCTGAAGGGTCTGCTCGCCAGGAGGCTCCCTCCCATGGTGGGCAAGCTGATGCTGGCTGTGGGCAGCAAGCCTCAGTTCCTCCTCCCATGGACCTCTCTATAGGCCAGCTTGAGTGTCCTTATAACATGGCGTCTGGCTTCCTTCAGAACGAGTGACTCAAGGCAGACCAAGGCAGAAGTGGCGTGGAAGTCACACATTGTTACATCCATCTCGTTCTATTGGTTATGCAGACCAACCCTGACACATTGTGGGAAGGGACTGAAGAAGGTATGAATTCCAGGAGGAGGGGATCATTGGAGGTCATCTGGAGGGCTGGCTGCCACAAGCCCCGTGCAGGTCTGAAAGTCTGTGAGTGTTTGATCAGCTAGTTCCCTGTGGCATTGACTCTTGCTAATGCAGAGCTGAAATAATTTAGACTTTCTAGTTCATTCGGCAAACACGTTTGAGCACATTCTCTGTGTCAGGAGAAGTGGTAGGTACTGGGGACACAAAGGCCAATAAACTTCCAGACTAGTAGAGAAGGTGCCACTCAAACTGGAAAGTGTTTAGTGTCACAGAGGCAGCAATAGACATCTGGGCAGGGCAGGTGGGGACCCAGAAGGGGAGGGGTCTCCAGGGAGTCAGAGAAGGCTACCTAGAACAGGTGAGGCCTGGCTGGGTCTTGAAGGTTGAGTAGGAGGTGACCAGGCAAAGGGAGGGGAGAGGAGAGAGGAATAGCATTCCAGGTGGGGAATCGTGAGGGCAAAAATGCAGAGCTGGGTCCAGCGTGGCTCCTCAGAGCAGACTCAAGGCGCTGGGCATTGCCGGGAAAGGATGTCACTTCTCCCCTGTGCTCTGATTTCAGAACCTCCCGGAAGCAATGGAAAGTTTCGCATCCTTTGAACGTGTGCTGTTAAGCAGGCAGATGCCAATGGCTGCTTGTTTATCTGTTACTGTAACAAAGAATCTCATTGGAAAAGTCTCGGGAGCTTTAGCCCTGCTAGTCCCGGCTGTAAGTTAGAACAGTGGAGAATGACAGAAATAGTTTCCATTTGTGGAAAAGATGGTTTCACGCTCCTTCCCCATAGGCAAACATAATCTCATGGTTTCAGGGGCCCCTCCCCAGATGCTCTCAGATACGGTGTGCAGGAGTGTGTATTTATACGCCTGTGTTATTTTCCTTTGTTTTGGAAAAGTGTGCTACCCACTGGGATCAGCCCGCATGTGTAGGTCTGAAAGGCCACACGTGACTCACAGGTCTGCCGGTACCTGGAGAGTTTTCAGCCATGTCTGCCACCCCGTAAAAGGCACTATACCTTTGATGCTGTGGAACAGTGAGATGCTGGCTATTTCTATATGTGTAGTTGTGAGGTTTGCCCTGTGGTTGGCTTCATTGCTTCTGTCTTAGATTACATATTCCTTTGGGGCCCTTCCCTCCTGTCTGGGGCATACAGAGGTGCTGCAAATGAGCATTTGAAACGTGATAGAAAACAGGGGGAGAAAGTGGGGGTTACAGTTCCACCCCAAGCCTTGTTTCCCCATATCCACGGAGTCGACCTGGGGTACTTCCTGCCTTTCCCTCCTCTCCCTCTCCACGGCCCTCATGGTGTGTTCCCTCACTCCCTCCCCTCCCCTCCCAACCCCTTCTCCCTTCGCCCTCCCCTCCCCTCCCCTCCTGTCCTCTCCCTACCCCTCCATTCCTCTCCTCTGCCTTCCCCTCCCCTTCCCTTCCCCCAATCATCACAGATTCCGTGTGGTTTCTTGTACAGTTGGGTGAGGAACTGGGGGCTGAGCTCACACCTGGAAATCACCCAAGATGAAGAGAACCCACACAGGCTGGGTGGGCGGGGTTGTGTTGGGGGCCGGGGAGGAGTCTGCCAGGGAGAAGACAGGCAAGGGCTATGCTTCATGGTTGGCAAAGGTCAGCGATGTCAGATAACAGCCTCTTTTCCAGCCCTGGAGCAGTTTCCAGGAATGGAGGGAGGCCTGACGCCAAGCTCTCAAGACATGTTCCACTGACAGCTGTGGTTTGAACTGCAGAGAACTGGGCCTGCAGGGGAGACAGAAGTCATGGAACCTGAGGGGTGCAGCCTGATCCTTCGTGAGCTCAGCACTCAGCCCTGACAGGGAGGAGGGCCTGAGCCGCGGCCCTGCCACCTTCATGCTGGATCGGGGAGAGGGCCCTGCTTCTGACTCCAGGGAGGCGGCCTGCCTCCCTCGCCCACCAGAAGGCAGAGAAGAGAAGTGAGAGCCCCAAAGACAGTGGGGCTCTGCCTCCAGGTTGGTCCACCCCAGGTTAGCTGAAAGCAGAGTCCAGTCTCAGTCCCACACTCAATGGAGGAAGGACGGAAAGAAGTCAGGGGTCCCTCCCACCCAGACTGGGGGTGTTGCTGCCGACACTGTCGCCCTCGTCCCCTGCTTTGTCTCAGCTTGTGAAGGACAGGCCCACAGTCACGTTCACGCCTTAGAGCCTGACCCCTCAGGAGCTGGAGGTGCGGGCTGCTCTGGATGGGGGCCTGGAGTCAGAGCCTGAGATCCCGGCTTCAGGACGAAGCTTCCTTGAGCACCTGTGCTCTGAGAGCAAGGGTTCGTGGCCCACATCCAGACAGACAGGCCTGGGCCACTTTGCTAAGCATTTATGTGCATGCAGCGTTTGTCTGTAGATTATCTACAGAATTATTCCAGTTTGGTATCTATAGATATGACTTAAAGGATGTGTACTCCTAATATCACATTTTTGTCCGGGTCTGAGTAATTTCTTACTTTTTCAAAATAGATTTTATTTTTTTTAGCAGTTTTAGGTTCACAGCTAAATTGGGTAGAAAGTTTAGAGATTTCCCATCCACCTCCTGCCTCCACATACCCACAGCGTCCCTGACAATGAACACCCCCCACCAGATGGTACATTTGTTACAGCTGATGAACCTGCAGTGACACGTCATCATCAACCGGAGTCTGTAGTTGACATCAGGGTTCACTCTTGGTGTTGTACCGTGTATGGGTTTGGACAAGTGTATAATGACATGTTTCCATCATTATAGTGTCATACGTAGTATTTTCAGTGCCCTAAAAATCCTCTGTGCTCTATTCATCCTTCCCTCTTCCCAAACCACTGATCATTTTACTGTCTGCCTTTTCTAAAATGTTATATAGTTGGATTCATACAGTATGTGACCTTTTCAGATTGGCTTCTTTTTCACCTAGTAATATGTATTTAAGTTTCCTCCATGGCTTTTCATGGCTTGATGGCTCATTTCTTTTTAGCACTGAATAAAATTCCATTGTCTGGATGTAGTACAGTTTATTTATCCATTCGTTTACTAAAGGACATCTTGGTTGCTTCCAAGTTTTGGCAGTTATGAATAAAACTGCTATAAACATTCTGTGCAGGTTTTTGGGTGGACATAAGTTTTGAGCTCCTTTGAGTAAATACCAAGGAGCATGATTACTGGATCGTATGGTAGGTTTTTTAGTTCGTAGTTTGTTAAGAGTCTGCCAAACTGTCTTCCAGAGTGGCTGAACCATTTTGCATTCCCACCAGCAAGGAACGAGAGTTCCTCTTGCTCCACATTCTCACAGTAATTAGTGTTGTCAGTTTTCTGGATTTTGACCATTCTAATATGTGTGTAGTGGTATCTCATTCCTGTTTCAATTTATTATTCCCTAATGACATATGACATGGAGTATCTTTCTATATGCTTATTTGCCATCTGTATATCTTCTTTGGTGAAGTGTCTGTTCAGATCTTTTGCCCATTTTTTAACTGGTTTGTTCATTTTCTTATTGTTGAGTTTTAAGAGTTTTTGTATATTTTGAATAATAGTCCTTTATCAGATGTATCTTTTACAAACATTTTCTCTGACTCTGTAGAGTCTGGGTTGAGGGTCTTCCCATTCTCTCAAGTGGATTTCTTTTTTATACTTTCCTGAATTTTCCAAATTTTCCATGATTTATTTTTCTTTTTTTTTGCAGGGAAAGATTCACCCTGAGCTAACATTTGTTACCAATCTTCCACTTTTTTTTTTCTCCCCAAAACCCCAGTGCATGGTTGTATGTGCTAGTTGTAAGTCCTTCTAGTTCTTCTATATGCGCCATGGCCACAGCATGGCAACTGACAGACAGGTGGTGTGGTTCCACGACCGGGAAGCAAACCCGGGCCACGGAAGTGGTGAGAGCACCAAATGTTAACCAGTAGACCATCAGGGCTGGCTCCAGCATTTTCCAAGATTTTTAGCATCAGAAAAAAATTATTTTTAAAGCTCTAATGTTTCACTTTGACATTTTATCATGGTCTAATTTTTGCTTTGGAAAGATCATCTGGATGCCATATGGAGGGCGGAGTGGTAAGAGGGGAGGCTTTTGCTGTTCTGCAGCTAATACTATGATGGAACAATGAAGGTGGTGGGCAGTGGTAGGCTCTGAATATATTGTGGAAGTGACATGGCTTATAGACGAAGTGGTCATGGAGTTTGAGTGAATTAGAGGTATCAAGGATGGACAGATGGTGGTGTCATTTACTGAGATGGGGGAAAGTTAGGGGTGGACAGGATTAGGGATGGACAAGCAGGAGTTCTCTTGGGTCAGGTCAAGTGTGAGATATATCAGGCGTCCAAATGGGCATGTCAGATAGGCTGCTGGGTAGTGAGTCTACAGCTCAGGGAAGGGGTGAAAACTGGAGATGTAAATTTGGGATTTGTTGGGCATTGGTGATATTAAGGTCATGAGAATGGATCAGATTTCCCAGGAGCATAAAAGAAGTCTGGGGACTGAGCCCTGTGACTTTCCAACATTTAGAGGTCTGGAAGAGGAGAAGGGCCCAAAAGAGGGAAGATGCTGAGGAGGTAGGAAGAGGACAAGGAGAATAGGCTGGACAGGAGCTGGAGCAGAAGGTGTGTCAAGAAGGAAGGAGGCATATGCTGCTGGGAGATTGAATCTGGTGAATTAACCTCGGCAGGCATAGGCCACTGGAGATGGGAGGCATGGTGGGTTTGGTTAAATTTTCTTAGAGGGAGCTGATGAGTTACGATGCAGAATGAGCTGGGACAACTGGGCAATAGTGCGGTAGTAGTGCAGTAGTGTAAGCTCAAGACGCTCGCGGCCAGGGAGACAGACAGTCTTTTCCACCAGAGGAGCATCCCTGAATGGTGGCAGCTTGCAGGGGGTATGCTAGGGTGATAAGCAAGCTTGGTCAAAGGGCTGGGGCCAGCTGGCCTGCCCCTGGGTGTGGGGCTGATTTTGCAGAGCATTTGGAGCACAGCAAGAGTGAAGAGAGTCTTGAGTCTCCTATTTGGGATAAGTCAGGGTGGGGTGGGAGAGGCAAGGAAGTCGCCCCTCCAACAGGAGCAGCTGGTGTCCCGGAGGGAAACCTGGAGGAGGCTCCATACACTAGGGTTGAGGGAGGGTAGGTTGGTTGGGAGTGTAGAGGCTTGTCCGAGCAGGGAGGGGTTGGCGTGGAGACCAGGCAGCAGAATCATTTGGCCAGAATCTCGAGAGATGAAGTTGGGCCTCAGTGTTCAGTGGCTGGTTGTGTCATGGAATTAGGGAGCCACCTCATCACACAGGCTGAGTGTCACTGAGAGTGAATGACACTAGGCAGTAGCCAAATCTGAGGGTCCCCCTGAAAGTCCCAGAGAAGCCAGGAGTTTGAGGAGAAAGAAAGGGCAAGCAACAGGATGTCCAGGTAAGCCTTTGCTTTCTAGTTTAGGAGGGCTAGTGCCCTGGTTTGAGGGCCGGGACCTGCTGGTCATTAACGTCAGTGCAAGCTGGAGAGCTCCTTTCAGCAGTAGATTGCAGAGCCCAGGTCAAATCTCCTCTTATCTAAACCAGGGGAAATGGGGGTCCAAATATTTTCCCGTTCACTCCTGCTGCTTCTGCCAACCCTGTGCCCCTCTCCTCCACTTCACATTGAAAGAGCACCTACCTCCAGCCACTCTGGGAGGGGCAGTGCCAGTCAGCAACACCACAGGGTACACTGAGGCTGCCTTCTGCCCACTCCCCCAATCAGGGCAGCAGAGATCCAGCTTTAAAACATTCCCCCTCCCCACTTAGACCTCCTGGGACTGGAACTTGTGAATACCCTGAGTGGAGAAATAGGACCAGGAGTATGACCTGGTTTCTAGTTCCATCTCTGTCACTTGTTAGCTATGTGGCCTTGGGTGAGGGCTTAAACTCTGAGCCTGCATTTGTGTAACAGGGAAGATGGCACCCGTTCTGCCCTTCTCAGAGTCCTTGTAAATGAGATACTTGCTTTGGGAAACATAAGGCATCAGGAGGATGGAAAGGGCTCTGAGTTTTGGTTTCCAATTTGAGAATAGTGTTTAGCTCCTGGAAACAGAATGAAATCATTTCCTGTAGAGCTGTCGAAAGAAGTAAATTGATCAGGGTAGTACGGGCTGCCTATTCAATGGAAACCAGACATGAACTTCCCCATATTCTCCATTCATCATATACTCATTTCCAAGTCTGTCTGCAGAAGTCCAATAACAGGCGGGTGAACTAAGACCAGCTTTACGGTGGGCTGGTAGCAGAGGGAGTGTCTTCAGTGGAACGAACACAAGCCTCGCATGTAGCTGCCTTTAATCTCAGCTTTGTCACCCACCGGCTGTGTGATCCTGGGGAAGTCACCTGATGCTTTTAGATTTCAGACACCTCAGCTGGTAAAGAGGGGATCAGACTAAAAACTCTGCATGGGTTTCCAGGCCTAACGTGATCAATCTGTCCGTGCTTGCCCTGCCCACTAAGGGAGGGAAACAAAAACCCTTCTCCCTGCCCCCAGCAGCCGCTCTGGAGAAATCTGAATTCTACTGGAGATTATCTGAATTCTTGGAATGTGGCTAATTTTGTTTTACTTCCTGGTGTACTCAACAGGACAAACATTACCAGAAATTATAATGTTCTCTCCTTTCTAAAAAGGCAGGACCGTGGTTAACAAAGTGGCCCTTGCTGGAAATTCTCAGGGTCGAGCTGCATAGAGTTGCTTCACTGGGGGAGCTGGAAACACGTTTTTCATCACCTCAGCTCACAGAGCCTCGTATACATGTTTCCCTGTCAGAGAAAAAGGGTGGGTGAAGGAAGCAGACAATGGTAGAGGGAGAGAGAGATAGGGACAAGGAGAGTAGAGGGGGAAAAGGGCTGTATGAACTAAGCCAGAATCCAGATTAGCCTGACACTACTGCTGAGCTGTCATGGAGAGCGCACGGGTGTCGAATGGCAAGAGGTTTGAGTTTCTGTGAGGGCAGACAGCAAAAAGGCAGCTGTATTTGATGAACATCGGCCTTTATTTTGAAAAGTGAAGGCGGAGGGTTCAGAGGGGGTTAAGAGGTTGAGAAGTTGGAAACTTACCAGATACCTGGAATTCCCTAAGTTCTTTTTCTTTTTAACTTTTGCTCTTTTCAGTGGAAAATTTCAAACATATAAAAAAAGACATGCAAGGAGTATAATGAATTCTATCATTCATCCTCAGCAATTCTCAATTTAGGACTCGTTTCATTTTTATTCCCAACCATGCTCCTGCCCATAATTTTGAAGGAAATCCCAGACATCATACATTTTTATCCATAAATATTTCAGTATGTGTCTCTAAAGGGACTGTAATCATAGTACCACCGTCAAACATGAAAACATAATAACTACTGGACTTCAAATATTCAGTCAATACTGGATAGTTTGGATTGTCTTATTTAAAAAGTTTCTTTGATTTAGGATCCAAATAAGTCCATATATTGTGGTTGTTTGATATGTCTCATAGATTCCTCCATCTTTCTCTTTTTCTCAATTTTATTTTGTTGAAGAAACTATGCCATTTGTCTTATGGTTTCCTGCAGATCCAATTCAGGCCGATTTTCTTGGTGAGACACCTTAGGTTGTGGGATGCACTTCCATCACGAGGCACGCTGTGTCGGAGGTCTTTATTAACGATTGACATCTAGATGCATCAATTCATGAGGGCCTACAAAATGGTGATACTCTATCGTTCCTTCTTCATTGATTAGCTGGGCTACTGCTATAAAGAAAATCTTCCCTTCTTCAGCTATTTGGTTACCCTGAGGTATAGTTTGTAAAGGAAAGGGTGGAATAAATGCTTGATTCTTTTCCTTTATTTATCAGTTTTCAAAGTAGTAAGTTGGTTTCCTGAGATACTCCAAAGGGGATTAAAAGCTTTTTTTTTTTTTTTTTTTTTTTACAGAATCATTACGAAGCTATGGATTTAAATACATTTGTTCATTATCCTAACTGATGCTCCCACTGTCTCAGGCACCTCTAGGTCAACGCTCCACTATGAGACACCTGCGGATCTGCAGTTACTTGACAGTGTCCCTTCACGCTGGGAAAGAACTGGTTTTATCCAAGTCCATATTCCTACATCTCACGGGTAACCCATCTTCTGGGAAAGCAGAGCAGAATATTTCTGGAGAGAAAAGGGCTGAGAACAGGGAAGCAATTTATAGTACTAAGTGACACCAAATTGAAAGTACTTACAAAAAGCATACTCAACATTTATATATTATCTCAAAGAAAATTATACTCAGATCAGTCAAATGTGTCACAAGTGTGAGAATAGTGGTTAAAAGTGTGGAATATGATAGTTTTCAACTATTATTTATAAAAGTCTTTGAGAATCCATAGAAAAAAGTGAATCCTTGCTTTCCAGCATGTTTCCCTAAAAAAATCCTAGTCAGGACAGACTTGAGTGAATATTGATGTGGAGTCCACAGACAGGCTTGGGGAACATCCCTGAACCCCCTAATTTGTGTGGATGTGTATATATGCATACACATTTTTCTGGGGAGCAGGTCCATAGTTTTTACTGGAGTCTCAAAGTACCCATGCTGTAAATAAGATCACATACAACCAGACCTGAGGAACCACCCACATCTGAGACATCTCAGACTTGTGGTTTGTTCTGGAGTTGCTCAAATGTGCAGGCAAAACCCCAAACTCCCCTGGATCTAGGAAGTCCCAGACTCCTGTGGACTGAGGGAGATTTTCTTGGTTATGACATTCCTCTCATGAGATTTAGGTTCAATGGACAAAGGGATAGTATTCTTTCAGAGGTGTTCTCTAACATCAATTAAGAAAAGCCCAAGTTTGCAGTTGAGATATTATCTACTTCGAATCTCTACAACTTCTAAACATAATGAAGACAACAGTACTAGCCAGTTTCAACCCTAGGGACAGGCAGGTTGAATTGAGAAGTATGATGAAGACAAACTGTAAGATATCTACTTTATGTCTTTCTGCATTTCAGTCATCAAGATTGACAGACGGAAGCCTTCACTAGGCATTTGCTGATATTTGTAAAATTAACTTAGTAACATTATAGTTAGACATATATATTTAAAAATATATATAGACACACATATATAAAAAGTAGTATGCTACATCTGCATATTCAGAAAGCATTAAACATACAGTAGACCTAGCTGGCACAAGAGTAGCTAGGCACCTCCTGGGTCAGTCGAGGAAACGTCAGTCTTACTAGATTCAAGGGTGACTTAGTGACACTGGCATCCCCCTGACGTTGCACTGACTGCTTGAGTTAATTCTGCCTTAGCTTCCCTTACCACTTGTGTGCACACACCCTGAGACTAAGCACTCAGTTTGAAAAGACTTCCTAGGTAGAGGCTATCCCATGCTCAAAATATACAAGCACACTCACTGAAAGAAGTTAAAAAAGAGAAGAAGAGCCAGCCCCTATGGCCTAGTGGTTAAGTTTGGTGCGCTCTGCTTCGGTGGCCGGGGTTTGGTTCCTGGGTGTGGGCTTACACCACTCATCAGGCCATGCTGTGGCGATGGCCCACATACAAATTACAGAAAGACTGGCAACAGACGTTAGCTCAGGGTGAATCCTTCTCAGCAAAAACAAAGGAAAAGAAAGAAAAATCAGACTAAGTTCAACTCAGACTGCCTAGTTTAAGGCAAACTGAGAAGATAGTAGATATGTGTCAATACTTACTATATGTCATTTACATAATGGCTATTGGCTAGATCAATGATTACTAAGTGCTGTGTCATAATTACTAGGAGGGAGTGTCTACAAATCTAAATTATCAGCCCTCTACTCCCACCCCCTACTCCCCCCATATTGATTCAGTGACATGGGTGTGTGTGTGGGGGGGAAGAGAGGGGGTGAGGCCCAGTTACCCTTATTTTTTTACAGCACCTCTGGTGATTCTGATGCCCAAATGGGTTTGAGAACTACTGGGCTAGATCATCAAATTCTCTCAAATACAGACGGTATTTCTGAAGAGTGTTCATTCTATATAATTACTCAGTTTCTGGGTCTTATTTTCTCCCTTGAAGGAACCAAAGGAAGATACAGTTTTTGATAAAAGATCATTCCATTAACAACATTTGAACTACCACTGGTTTCTATAACTTCAGAAGCTGATTAAGGTAACTCTGGAAGGAAGGATATACTACATAACATCTTCAGAAATGATTAGAAATCTTGTTTTCTGATTTTTCAGACCACAACCATCAGTGTTATCTATACTTTCGACTTTAAATTTCCTAAGTTAGAAAACTGAGATACCTAAATGAAAATCTGAAGTTAATCAGGATGCTTTGCTATTACCTTTACTATCATAACCAGAAAGTGGCCAGATGTTTAGCTGTCTTCAATCCAATTGCTATTTCTGATTATACTGCATTCTAAATGGTTTTAATAAGATTCATAAAACTTGACGTAACTGATTCTTTCTCTTACTCATCAATGAATTTCAAAGGTTTAAGTATTTATGATTTTCTAAAACTTTTGTGAGGCTTGCTGTTACCTCCTTTGCCATACCAACATATTCTGGCAAATGTCCCCAAATATCCACAAGCAAGAAACCTTTAAGGGTGATTATGTGTGTGCTTGTTTTAATTGTATAATTCATTTATACAGAGAAATCACTCGGATTGATCTATTTACAGTCTTTTCCAATTTTCATTTCCACTGGCCAAATATAGTTCACAGAAGAGTCAATGTTTACGGAACTGATCACCACTATAAATCTGCCACGACACAGGGCTTGTTGTCCTCCCTTAGAGACATGATCTCATTCGGACAGGAACATTTTACAGGAAAAGATTCATCAGTCTTTTTCTCTCTTAAGAATAAATCCACCACAATTGATCTAATGTGGTCAAATTTTCAATACATTTCATTGTTTCTTTTCAAACCCATTATTCGCAGGTTATTATAAACCAAGGCAAATAAAGCTCACATCCCCCAACCTTCTACAACTTACTACACGCCCTCAGGTTTAGCTCTTGCTATCTCTTTCACGTTCTGGCACAGCCAGACATTTTTACTTTAAGACAAACCTACTCTCTTGTTCCCTCTTTTTTTCTTTTACTTACTACCAGTCAATTGCCTTCCCTTTTGCTTTTCAGACAACACTAAAACTGTCAACAAAATCCTTAAGGTGGTTTTCTTGCAGTAGTCCAGAACATACTGAGTCATTTCATGTGTGTTCACCACCCTGAAATGCTACACGTTAAAAATTGTAATTTTCTTAATTGGCTCAAAAACAGTATGGCTTGGTTTCACTTGGTAAAGTTAATATGATCAAAAAAATTTTATATATATACACACACACACACACATACACACACATTTTTAATCAAGAAAGAAAAATACTTTAAAGACATGCCAATTTGAAAAGGCATCAAAGTAAAAAAATAAAAGCAAATACTAAAAACTACTTTACAATAAAAAAATTAAATATTGGCCGGTTAAATGAATGAAAAAATGAGGAATGTGCAGTGAAAAAAAAACTAATATAAAGCATTCCAGTTGATAAAATGGAAAACCTATTAAGTTTTATGGTTCGTTTTCCAAGGAAGGTCTGTTTCAATGTAAATTCCGAAATATTACAAACACATATTCCATGTAGATTTTAGGTGCCAATGTTAAAATTTCAAATTCTGCATGCAAAGTTTATCAAATAAAGACTGGTAAAATCCCAGTATCTGCAAAATTTTAAGTTTTGGCAAAAACTGTATCACTACTGGTTGATACTGGAAAGTCATGATGAATTTGAATGAGGAGAAATTTCATAAATATTTCATTTGATTAAAAATACCAGGTTTGCATGTTCTAAATAATCTGAGGAAATACCTAAAAAAAAAGGATTTTAACAATAATCTGTATATATATCTTTAGCTGCCATTAAAAAAAAAATGGAACAACCCAAACCAACTAAAAACATAGCAAATGTTAAGACTACTATTAAGTAACCCTGCAATGCTCCCATGCCACATAACAAGAAACAACAAACTGTACACATTTATAAATAAACAGTCTCTCCACCAGTTAACACACAGAGCTTCCTTTACACCAGAGTCTCTTTCCGTTTGCCACTCAGCTGGGCTTTGTCCCTTGCTTTACGGAAGCTGGACTGTGTTCGGGGTGCTTTTACACTCTTAATGTCATCTGCTGTGTGTACTGGGGAGCCACATTCTGAAGCATCTCCATCAACTTCGACCTGAGTCACACTAGATGCTGTGGACACCCTTCTCTGGGCTCTGACGTTCCCGGCTGAGGGGTTGTTCTCTGTGTACTCCTCGTGGAGCTCTGGCAGACCCTGAAGCTCAGAGGGACTGGCGGCCTGCTGGAAAGGGGCAATGGCGGTTCGAATACAATTGAACCACTGCTGCTTGTGGAACACATCATTGGCTTGCAGAGTGTGAGACTGGCCTGGAGAGGGGTCTTGGAAGCGAACTCTAAAGATATTTTTAGCTAGAAAAATAAAAATGGAAAAGAAGGAAATCAGACGTAAGAAAAAAGTTTATTCTAGATAAAGTGGTCATAGAATCTTAGGACGGGGGCTGGTATTTACGCAATGTGCATTCTGTTAGGTCGATACATTAAATAAAGGCTACACGTTACTTATTAGACACACCTGCTGGTGTTACAGCAGTGAACCACCTGACAACTTAATGGGCATAACAGGTAGAGGACAACGGAACCCATTTCATTCATCTTTTATGTAGGGACAGAATTCTTAAAGATCAAAACAAAACTCATTTAGGTTCTGAGTTCATGTTTACTTAAACTATTTTAAAGCTCGTAGTTTTACCTTTATCTGAGTTGCTGAAAGCCCCTCGAAAGGACCCTCCCATTCTCACATCTCCATCCTGCAGGTCTTCTAAGACCAGCTCTTGGACTGGGATTGGTTGGCGGTAAACTTGGTAAGAGTGACGCTCATTTCGTGTAACAGGCCGAGTCAAAACCAAGATGTCTTGAAACAGGAAAATGTAAAGTTTCTGGAGAAACAGGAAACAAATCCTTCCTAAATATGAAACTTTGTAATTTTAAGTGATTGAAATCCATTGTTGAAATAGCTTGATTTGACATTAATTTCATCAAATTTATTTACTAAGGTCCCCCTTACAAATGATCCCATAAAGATGTGATTTCAAGGCTGTGCGTGCTATACTTGGAGAGCTTTTCTAATTTCAGACCATATAACACTTTTTTATGGGTGTGTAACATTAGATTAAGCAGTAGCTGAGTAAACGCTAAGCACCACAAAGACCTGACTATCAGTAGTAACATGAACGGAAACACCCGTATTGTATACCACAGTTTCCTAACAAAGCAAGGATTAAAAAATGCAAGCTGGTAAAAATGTTAATGATGCTATTTTGTCCCACACAAATTTAAGCTTTTAAAGAATAATTAGGCCTCATGATAGAAATCAGATTTCAGCTTTTTCCAAAAAAACCCTCAACTTATAAATTGGGCTTCTGAAAAGCACATAATGAAACAAAAATACCATTCCATGATTATACTTAGTTCTAGCCAGTACTTTTGTGATTAAGATTTTAAACATAGGTTTGCTTTCATTCAGTCCGCTGCAGAAATTTGTTCAGTAGTGCTAAAAACTACTTCCATCACTATAAAGTTAACTCTTCAAACTTTCTAAAGGATATGCTGTTTTATTAAACATTATGGAACTAACAATTTATTTAGAAAGGAATCTCTAGCTAAATAAGTTGATTTATGCTTCAAAACTAAGAAAGAAAGTATTACTGATTCTCCACTGAGACATTTAAGTCCTTCTGTAACAACAGCAACCAAATGTTTGCTTTATCAAAGCTGCTAACATAAAAAGAAAACCAGTAACCTTCCTTCATTATGTGATGAATTTATTTTACAAACCTGCTTCATAATTTATGTGGAAAAATTTAAACAGGATGGGAAGGGGAAAGTAAAAGCTCACTTCACATCAGTATCCAAATAAACAAACTTACATGTCCATTTTTATTCTTCAGTTCCCCGTGGCAAAGCAGCACCTTGCTCGCTTCAATTCTAGGATCCTTCTGCTTTTCATCCAGATACTCCAGTTTGTCAATGTAATACTGGCATTCTGATTCGCCTTTCTTCAAGTTGATATCAGAGAGAACTCCTTGTATTATCAGTATCTAAAAATTATCAAAAAATTGATAGAGCATTTTCAGCAGATTAACTTATCCTGTTTCGTACAGGGCTAAAACTTCACATTAAAATGATAGAGTTTTAAAGCTTGAAGGGACTCTAGAATCAGTTAATTCAGTTAGTCCCTTCGTTTCACAGAAGAAGAAACAGCCTCAGCCAAATTGAGAGATTTTCCCAAAGTCACACTTCTAGCTAGCGGAAGTGATCAGATTAGAATCGAGCCTTTTGATTAAGATATAAATATAAAATGCGTTACATCTCTGTATTGCTTAGCGCACAGTGCACTAACGTATGGGGAACTTAAAATGACAACAGAACACTTCACTATGCAGATTCAATAGGCATAAGATTTGAGAGTATGACTGTATACCTTCCACGGCAAGCTAATAGATAAACTTGAAAAACGTAAGAATCATTTATTGGACTACTTACAGCTTCCTCCAGAAGCTGAACATCAGGGTGGTCTTTTGGAGTATGTCTAAGAATTTCTTTCAACAGTAAAGGGTATTTGACTAGGCGACTTCGAGGAATATCCAGGAAGCTCCAAAGATCTAGTTTTCGACTGAAGGGAGACTCCAGACACCGCTGGAGGAAGTCTTGGACTCTTGGATCCTGTTTCTTTTGATCGAGAAGAGCTTTGGCTGCCAGCTGGTTACTACAGTAGCCTTTGTAGGCATTCAAGCCTGGCAACTGGAGAGTCATAAGAGAAAACAAAGTACAATAAGGTCCTCTTACAATTGAGCCCATTAGTAAGCCCATGATCTCAAAAATAAAACGTACAGCTATTCTTGAACATTTTAACAAGGTGTGGAAATTTTCCTGCAGGTGATAATGGGAGTAGGAGAGTATTCTGGGCCAACATCAGGATGCCCTTTTCCAATTTCCCCAATTCAGCCAAAGATTCATAACTTCCACTTCCCCCAAGCTCAGTCAGATGCTAGTCTTCTGTATTGCCAGGACCCCCGAGCATTTCTCTATCATGGTCACCACCGACCTTGAGACTGTTTATTTACTAGACTATTCTCTCACTAGATTATAAATGTAGAGACTGTCTTTCATCAGTGAATCCCTGAGTGATCCCTCCTAGAACAGTGCCTCGCATCTGGCAGGCACTCAAATGTTAACTGAAAGAGTGAAACAGACAATTAATGGAATATAATATGAGAAGGCTGTCTAGGGAGGAACATATTTTTATAACAAATAAAACTGTATCATTCATGAAGTATTTTTTAAAACAGCCTGTAACTTCTTATAGCTATGTAAATTTAATGCCCTGGTTATTTGTTTTTAGAATCCAGTTACTGGATCAAATGGATATGATATTCATCACAAATGACAAGTGTGGCATATCTGTAAGAAAGTGTCTGGAGTAAACAACCCGCTACATACCCAGCTCACAAGGATGTGACCAATATGCTCCACTGTTCCACCAGGCTTAGTTGCTTCTCCTATTCTTGCCAACAAATCTGAAGTGTGAAAAAGCAGAAATACCAATAATAGGTTTACTTAAAAAATAATTCAGCACTAAATTAGAAGTTTAGATTTAAAATTACTTGTGTTACTGCTGTTCAGATACTAATGAAAATTATGTAGCATATCTTACCTTCATGCAGAGGTATGTAAGCATCCAAATCACCAAATATATGTGTGAGTTCCTCCTCTGACATAATAGACAACTTTAACATGGGGTCATGGTAGGCCTGTCAGAGAGGGAGAAATGTGTCACACAAAGAGATCAAGCAAATAAAACATGATGACGGATCTTTGAATGCAAGCATGACTAACTACATAAAAGCTATAGTGGGTTCTATTTGTGACACATAAAGGAAATTAAAGCAATGTTAATCCCCAAATAGACTCTCTTACTGATATTCATATTTGAAGAGATGTCTCTAATAAACCTAATCTAAAAAAAGGATTCGCCAATAGATATCTTCTACTTTTCTACTTCTAAAGGTAAGAAAACTATCCTTTAGGATTTGTAAAATATAATTTTTAAAAACTAGAATATATGATAAAAAGTTATTTACTGACCTTTCTTGCAAGCTTGAGATCCTCGATTAAATCCTGTTCACCTCGGGACATTTCATATATTGCCTAAAAGAAATTCAGCAAACATCATTGGCCATTTCTTCCTTTGAGAAAAGAAAATTATATACAACTGATATTTACCATCACTTATGTTCTAAATGGCACTTTTTTAAAGTGACTGAGTCTGAAAATTATAATTCAGAATGGAATCTCAAATAAAAGGTTGCCGTATGTTTTATAATTTTACCCCATTTGAGTTGTTAAATTTGATGATTACCACCTATCACAAAGTGTTGCTCAGCATGCGTTATGAATTAATGCTCAAATACAAAAACGCAAGTTGATTTTGACATAGCCATTAGTTTGCTATTCTTCTGGTAAAACATATGTTTAAAAAAGGGGACTACTTTTTTTTTAATATAAGCTAATAAATACGGTCTTGCTATTGAATGCCAGCATACCTCCTGACGTTTGATTTCTTTGGTAGTTAAAGACTCCTTCATACTGACGTCTAACATCTCTGACCACAGTACACTACTTCTCCTTTTGGCAGGCGTTGGGATTGTTGATCTGCTCGATGACTTCTGGGCAGAAGCTGGGGATCTGTTGTCACCACGAAGGGTAAATGACTTAAAAGAAAAAGCAAAGAGGTGAATAAAAGAGAAAAGATTTGGAGGCTACAGTAATTATTCTCTTTTTTTCCTTAAAAATATTAGAAAGACAAATTAAGAACAAAGTTCTGAGGATTTCTCAATGCATTAAACAATCATTTATCCAAGCTTCAATCTATCATTCTAAAATATTTATTAGGGTTGGCCCAGTGGCATAGTGGTTAAGTTCATGTGCTCTGCTTCAGCGGCCCAGGGTTTGTGGGTTTGGATCCTGGGCACGGCCCTACACACTGCTCATCAAGCCATGCTGTGGCAGTGTCCCACATACAAGATAGAGGAAGACTGGCACAGATGTTAGCTCAGCAACAATCTTCCTCAAGCAAAAAGAGGAAGATTGGCAACAGGATGTTAGCTCAGGGCCAATTTTTCTCACACACACAGAGTATATACATATTTATCAGCCAAAATTACTTTTTGGGAATAAAAACTATCCAAGACCATGCTTTGATATAAGATGGAAACTAACATAATGAGGCTATATAAATATTATTCTGGTAACAGTATTTCTTACCAGCATATTCCAAAAGGGAAAGTTATGTTTAAGTATAATAGCACAAACCTGTTTGTACAACTCAAAGAAAAATACAAATTTTAGGTTTCTATAAAAAACCCCCTGGGGCTGGCCCTGTAGCCGAGTGGTTAAGTTTGCGTGCTCCGCTTTGGTGTCCCAGGGTTTTGCTGGTTTGGTCCTGGGGGCGGACATGGCACTGCTCGTCAGGCCATGCTGAGGTGGCGTCCCACATGCCACATCTAGAAGGACCCACAACTAAAAAAAATATACAACTGTGTACTGGGGTGCTTTGGGGAGAAAAGGGAAAAATAAAATCTTTAGGGGAAAAAAAAAAACCCTCACTACATTCCCTCCGACCCCCCTTACCTGTATTGTTTGACCAAAGCGTCTGACTGCTCCATTTCTTACAGGAGAGATTAAATTTGCTAAGGATGTGACCCGAGCTAGAGGTCGAACTCTTTTATTGCTTGGCTCCTATAAAAACAAAAACAGGTTATACTAAATGTGTGTTTAGGTGTAATAATTTCAAACAAGTTTGGACAAAGTTGAGCCCTCTCGAAAACCAATATTTGTACATTATGAAATACAGAAACATGGAACTCTGAAAATGAATGTTGTTCTTCATTGTTAAAACACTAAGAACACTGCTGAGTTGCAGTAATTTATTAAAAAATAAATGGTATAGAAAAGACCAGTTGAATAGCTGAATAGCACTCTGAGAATATAACAAATATTATCATTAAACAGAAGAAAAACTAAAATTAAAACAAAGAAATTAGATTCTAAAATCCTATAGAACTTTTAAGTTTAATATAGAGAGTAACTTTAAAAAAATTATTATTATGAAAAATTTCAAACATACACAAAAGTGGAGAATAGCATAATGGATTCTATGTCCTTATGTCACTCAGCTTCAATAGGTTTTGGTGTAACAATCTGTTTCATCTCTGCCCCAACTGGAATATTTTAAAGCAAATCCCAGACATTATATCATTTCATTCTTAAATACTTTAGTTAGAGAAGTGCTTTTAAAGAACATGTTTGACACTGGAATGGATTAACTTTTAAGGCAGTGAGGTCCCTGTCAGGTGAGGTGTTCAAGCAGAGGCAAGACAATGGTTAAAAGAGCACTCAGGCTCTGGAATCAGACTGACTGGGCCCAAATCCTGGTTCTAGCACTTGCTAGGGAACACCTGGGGTCTCAGTTTCCTCATCTGTAAAATGAGATTAATATTAGAATGTCTCTATAAAGTTGTTAGGAAGATTAAGATATGTTTAAAAGGCTCAGAACAGTGCTTGGAACATATTAAGTTTTAGCTATTACTAACATTCTTTCTTAGGAATATTCCCACTTTACATAAATATTTGTATTTATAAATAATTGGATCCTCTCTCATACATTTAATGTATTAACTTAAAGGAAAAGTATATATAAATTTAGAAGAAATAGTTATTACTCTACACATATTGTTTTTAAAATAACAGTACAGCAAACATATCAATCATTCAAGGATCTCGAAACTTCAAAAATTGCATTATTCAAATTTTATTGCTAGGAAAATGGAGGCATACCATTAGGTGACTCATACAGCTATTGAAATAAAGAAGGCTAGATCACAAACCAGGCCTATCCCTTATAATGTCCATGGAGTATAACTGCTGGTTTGTATTTAGCGCCTTTGATAATTGTAGCATACTTGATAAAATAATTTTGCTAAGAATTCAGAAGGACATATAATTAAAAATTATACTAAAATTACCACTTAAAAATAAAAATTATTTTAAAGTGACAGATGAAACATTTTTTCTAAAAATCCTTTGATATGACTAAAGTTATATAAACAAGGGGTGAGGAAATTGAATAAAAATAATCCCCTTAGAATAATTTAAGAATATAGCGACAGAAAGAGTTAAAATTCTCTGGAAAGAAACTTAAATGATTCAAATAGCCAAAGAAGCAACAAGACGCCTTCGTGCCCTAAAGGTCTACATACATGTCAGAAAGGAGCGTGACCCACTAAGCAGACTTCAGATGGCCAAGGAGAATTCAGGCCTTTGAAAGCCTTAAGAGGTGGAGTTGTAGATCAACCCTCCCCTGCCAAAATAATTAACTCCAAAGTCAAACTTTGAATATAAAGCCATTAATGTGAAAATGTTAAGTGAACTGAAAAAGAAACCTTCAAGATATGTAGTTAAATGACACACTGTGTGGTCAAGGACATGTGTGAATGCCTCTACAATATACATCTGTGCAAGACTGAAGTGACACATGCATGGCAGAAGGTCCAGCATAAGGCATTCCTTTCTATTTAGCAAAGACAGCACAAAGAGTCTTCTGTTTGAAGAGAGATATAATTACCTCACAAAGTAAGATATGGTAACGTTAACTAGAAACAAAGCAGTTGTCAGAAAATTCTGTTTCACTTTTTGGAAACAGAGGTTAATTCTGCTTCTTTGTTTAAAGCATAACAAACTTGACTTCCTAGTAAATCACAAAATATTTAATTTCAATTTAAAAGTCTTTGGAAAGGTGCTCTTCCCAGTGAATTTGAAAGGAAAGGTTAGTTTAGCTGGGAGGAAAGGAATTTTTGATTCCTATTTTATTACATAATATCAAATTAATAATAAAAAATTATTGTCTTTGTAGGATCAGTTACAGTACAACTACTAATTTCCTGGTGACTCAAAATTATGTGTTTAAAATTAAAACTACAGAATTTAGATTTAGATAACAAAATGTAAATATATCTAAAACATCTTTAATGTGGATTTTGTTTATGGAGTCTCTTTAGGGTGGCAGGATATGCTAAGCAGTATCTGGTGGTTACATATGTCCCACAGTCTTTTAGAAACCCATCTATAGCCTCACTTCTTCACAAAGAACATGTTAGTCTTAAGAGTTTATCTAATCTAAGATGTCTTGTTAAGAATGCCTCTAGCTCAGTCAGTACAGCACGAGAGTCTTAAAATGTCTTGGTAAGAGAGTATGGTACTAAATCTGGAAATATGGGTGGTGGGGGGAAAGGGAGGGTGGGAGGACAACTTCGTATTTTTCACACATGCTTTTGGGGATTCAATAAAACTTTGCTGCCTTACTAAAAGGATATATGTGAAGAATGTTTGGCAGACAACACAAACTTTTAGCATATATATTCAAAAGTATAAAAAATTTTAATGAATAAAATCACTTAAATGTGATTGAAATGTAAAGGTGTAATATCAAATATGGTTCATCACTAATTTCAGGATACATACACTATTTGAAAAAAATGTCATACAGAAAACCTTTGTGGAAAAGTGATATAGAGTAGGCATTCATGGGTCACGTATAAGCGTGGGACAAAAATTTGTCTCTTAAAATACAGGTTAGGATTTGGTCCACATGAGCTACAACCAAAAGCAGTTTTTCGTTAGAGGTCTAGATGAACCATTTTAGTTATCTTGGTTTGGCTACTAAGAACCTAAAAATGTGCACTGTCAGAAACATAGTCCTAAGACAAAATTTTTCGAGAACTGGTATTACACCCATATCTGTCCCTCCACGCACACAGGACACAGGACACAGGTACAGCGTCTGGAGATGAAGGAAGAGAGGGCTAGGCGTCTACCTATCTTACATAATGGTTTTGTTGCTGTTGTTGCTTATTTCTGTTTTGGAGGGTTATTAAGAGTGTTATGGTGAATACAAGACACTTAAAGAATGGGTACAGATATTCAAATTATACACTCTCTTCAAAAGACAACCTGAAAATCTATGGGAATAAACAAATACCAACAAGTTTTACATGCTTGAGGAAATTTCCACTGTAGGCAACCTTTCACCAGGGCTAAAGTTCACTTAGATGGGAAAAAAACCCCAACACCCTTTAACATAAATTTATGTTGTTTATTTACATTACCTTTTAACCAGATATCTAGTTTAGCTAGGTAATCACATGTATTATTACAGGGAATCTGCCTTGAGACCAAGTTTTTAATCAATCTCTTTGTTTTGCTAATCTACTTGCAGTCAAATTTTATGCCTTAAAATATTCTATAAAGAGAAAATTATTAAGATCAATTTAAAGTCTTTCATTGGGATGTACCCTGCACATAAAAGCAACAACATGGAACAACTCTGTTGTAAACTCTGTTTTTTTTGTAAGAAGTTTTTTCCTACTAATGATGTCACGTAAGAGGATATAATTTAGGATGGTCACTTCTATAGTCAACCAAATCAAGACACTTAAAAAAACAAACCAGTACATGTCTAGGTTTATTCGTTTGGGTTACTGGATAAACAATTTTCTCTATCTGGCAAAAACTTTAAGAAGAATAAAAAGAAAAAGTTATTTACAAAAAGGTAGAACTGAGTTATGATCACATAGTATTTCTTCCTTTTCTACTTAGCAACAGAAATAGTCAAATTTAGTTATTTACTTAAGGCTGTGTTGCTACTACTAAAAACCCGACAACATTCCTGGTATTTTTAATCTTTGGAATAAAGGTATGCCAGAAACACGGCTAACGCTTGATATCAAGCAAAAAAGACTAGTTCTTGATGGTCCAAAAGAGGATCAGTTTCAATATTTACACTGACGACCACATATGACTTGCAACTCAAAGGAAGTGCTTATACATTTTGAGAAAACTGAAACATATGAGCAAAACCCAAAACCAAACAAACATAAAATAAAAACCAAAGCCAAACCACACCAAATGAAAGCATACCTCCTAAAGATGGCAGCTATTTTAACTACCAAAAGGTGTATGTATGATACAAAGCTTTACTGAGGTATACAATAAACTGCACATATCTAAAATATATAATTAGATACATTTTGATATATGTATATAGCCACAAAACCATCACCACAATCAAGATAAGTATATAGTTAATTGAATACAGGAACACTATTTCTATCATGTGATAATATAGTATCTATCATAGAGTATATTTTTTGTATTATGCAGTATAAATACAATACCCATATAGTATTAAATTAACTGTCAAAATTAAATAAAATGGCATAAAAATCACTTATTTTGATAAATGTTCATAAAAACTTTTAAAAATCACAATGACTTCAGACAATTAAGGCAAGGAGGATAGAAGTACCTAAATAATGATTCATTGGTTTAAATATTTTTACATGTTTTTCTTTCTGAAGAAACAAACTTGCAAACAATGGACTTAGATGTGGAAAGAAAGATAAAAATGAGCACTAGGTCAGAGAGCACTTTAGCTGCAACGCGTTCACCAGCATTCACTTACAAGGAAGGGATTCTTATTTTCCTCTTATTCTCTAAGGCAATTCCTAAGACTAGGAAATATAAACGCAAGTTACAAAAAAACAACTGTGTGAAGCATCAGAAACATGACCTATTAACCAAATTGAGAAGCATATACATTTAAAATCTTTTTCTTTTTGTATAAAAGTTTGTGTACACTCAGGCTATGCTATGTAAAAACCTTATCACAGTTCCTAAACTTATACCATAGTTCCTACACACATTTCAAACTTGCATATAAATCAAAGGCATACATTTTAACACTCAGTAAGATCAAAAGTTGAGTTTAAAATTACACTGTTAATAAATTGTTAAAAATCTGAAAAGTTCCATGGAGTTAGAAAACATTCCTTTAGCTTAATTTTCTCTTAAAGTCTTACCTCTTGTTCTCTGAAGGACTGATTATTAACATCTAGGACTCGTATAGTCCTTTTAATAGGTAGAAGACCTCCAATCTCATCATGCGCCACCATGCTTTACCAAGTATCCCTCAAAAGTCTTTAGAATTAATCCACATCCGAGTCAGCCCTATAAGGAAGCTCTAAACCAGCACACAAGCTTCTCCTCGGAGCGTCGGCCACCCTGGGCAGCCATTTGCCCAAGCCTCTTCCCTGTGGTGGAGCGGCTTCTACAAGCAGCAGTGAAAAAGCACAGACCTCAAGGCTCTGTGGGAGGGACCAACTGCGCACCCGGCTCTAGTGGGCGGGCACCTAAGGGACACATGACTCCAGTTAACTGACAGCTGGGCACACCTAAGTTCTCAGTTTTCGCTCTGCAAGAGAAAGCTCTTTATCAAGAGGTTTGGAATTTCTATAGTCAGACAAGAAGGGAAAAGGAAACTGGGTTAAAGTGAGGCTTTTCCTGATTTAAAAGACATTCCCAAAGGGAAACTAATTGTTATCTAGGTTACCCACGCTAGTACTTAGTTACAGACAGGACACTTTCCCTATAAAGCCCTATTACCTAGAAAGGAACTTAGTATGGACAACGTGACAACTTTAAGTAAAACAGTCGTAATTCAGTGTCAGGTAAGTGTGTATACTAAAGAAAAGCCCAATTATCCAGGGACCTTGCTCTTGTTTCACATCAGTGCAAGAATACTCACAATTGTAAAATCATCTGAGTCTTTACATACTGGTTCCCGTCATTTTTTCTTAAGACTAACAGAGTGAGGACAGGAGGCACACTTCAGGTCACTCTTCCTAAAGTAACCCTCCCAAAGGGCTATGGGTAAAGTATAATTGGGCTACCTCAGATTTTAAAGTTCAGAATTTCTTAGACTTAAATGTAGATATTTTTTCTACATGTTTTAAAAACTTGCTATCTGTGTAATAGATGTTTTATAACAAATACACAAAAGGTGATTTCTGTTCTGAAAGGTCCTTCTCTGTTCTGAATTAAACAATTTTGATGTAGTCCTAATAGGGTCAAAAGACCTACTTAAAAAGTCTTCCATTTCACAGATGAAGAAATGAGGTTCACAGAGGTGAAGCCACCTGCCAAAGTCATGCACTAGTGACAGTCTCTAAACTTCTAGTCTAAACTCCTTTCCTCAATGGAAAAGCACTACTATGTCCTTTCATTTGGTAGCCTGCTATGAAGCAGATTTTCTTCTTTAACAGAAAGTACTGTATTCTATTTTGAAAGGTAGGATTTTATCTTAACTGTATACTACTATGAATAATATGATGCTGGTAATTTGCAAAAAAAAGTTTCTATTCTTAGGATTTATTAGGATCAGAGAAATCTACTACATGGAAGGCATTATTCTAGATACTATGGGTGATACAAAAAAACAGGTTTCATATCTGCTGCTAAAGTGCTAATAGACCATTGTGTAAAGGTAGGCCACACAAAGAGATAACTAATACAAGGCAGCTTTTGAAAATTCCAAAATAAGTTGTATAGCTAGTAAATGCTACAGGAGTTTAGGAGGAGAAACCTTCTGAGATGGGGCTGGGAAAGACGCTAGGGAAGAGGCTGTAAGATGTTATTTCAGTGGTGCCTTGAAGGCCGTGTTATGTTTTCTGTAGGTCTGAGCAAGGAAAAAGTGTGAGGCTTTACGAAAGGAGCATGAGGGAGTAAAGAGTAAACTTGCAGTGTGTAGTCACAGGCTGTGGGTAAAGACAGAGAGGCAGATGGTTTTATTGAGCAGGTAAGAGAGATAATGAATGTTATGTTGTAAGCTGGTGTTTGAGATGATCTGAAAGATGACTGGAAATTTAATGCAAAAATCACAATCAGGTATCAAGAACTTTGCCTAAAGTAAGGACAGTAGGAAAGGAAAAGGACATATTCGAGAGACAAAATATGCAAGAAGTCAAAGATGCCTACGATTTTAAAGCTAGGATGGGTAACTATTAATGCAAATAAAGAAATAAGGAAGAAAAAGCTTTGAAAGAAACTTCTGAGTTTCACTTCAGATATACTGAGTCTGAAGTGGTAGAAGAAAATGCAAATGAAAATACTGAGCTAGTGCTTGGAAATGTTGAACAAGGATTTAGAAGATGCCAGAGGGTAGATTTAGATTGGGGAGTCAGATACACAGAAATCAGAGTTTAAGTTTTGGGAGTGAATGACATGCCTGAGAGAGAAAAAAGAACAGGGCTCCAAGGATCTAACTTAGGAGAAATGCCAAGGAAAAAGAATTTTGCAAAAGGAACAGTCAGAAGGAAAGAAACAAAGCAAGATGCCAAGGGAAGAAAAGGTGTTAAATAGGCAAAAAGGTTAGGAAGGGTAAGAAAAGATTCGTGGATTTAGCGATTACAAGTTTAATGACCTCAAGTGTGCTAATTCAGTGAAATAAAGACAGAAGAGAAATGACAGAGGCTGAAGAGTGAATAGAGCAGAATAAACAGTGGGTACAGATTATTTATAATGACAATCTATAAAAAAACAGTTTACTAAGATTTGTAGCACAGTGTTACTTCTTGCAGGAAGGACCAACATTACCCTTCTGTAAACACCAGTGTGTTTTGTATTCACACTGATGTTAATAATTCATTTTTCTGCTTTGAGATCTTTTAAAAAATAATGGTTGTTGGTTAGTTACATTTCCTCTATCTACCCTTTATTACTCACTCACATCTGGGCAATGTGTGTAGTGTGGTTGGCCTTAAGAGTGGCTAACTATTTGTGGAAGATAGTTCTACAAAGTGTTAAAGGAGAGGCACCTCAGAGACCATGGAATCTAGTTTCCTAATTTTACAGCTAAGAACACTGATCTGCCTAAGCCCTCAGAGATAATAAGAGGCTAGGCTAGAACTCAGCAGTCTGGGTCAGTTACTTTTGTCAGATAAAAAATGGTGCAAGGTCAACAATTTATGGCCACTAGTTTCATAAGGGAATAAAGGACTTATGCCCAGCGAGAGTTAGGAAAGAAGCTGCTAGGGCATTCTCATGGGTCTCTTATCTGACGTCTTTCTCCAAATTATGTTTTTCCATTTAGTTCTGATAGAGTTGTAAAGTCAGGATAATGAGTGGAGGGGAGATCTCTCATTTCTCTCCTTTAGCTGAGGACCCAAGAGGTAAAGGTAGAAGTCTTTATATGTAAAATCAGAAAGTGTACAGGAGCCAAAGAAGGTCTAAAGGTGATAGTCACAGCACAAAAATCCTAGCTCACCAACCCTAAAAATCTTAGTTTCATTTTGAATGTTCAGGTTTGTGGTCTAAATATAATTTAGACAACTGTAGATAGCATCTAAAAAGGCAACAATGAAGATGGGGTGTTCAATTAGCACTCTGAGTGATGAGCCTGAGAGACTCTTGAGTCTTAGCAACACTCCATAAAATCAGACAGCTGAAAAGGTCCTTTGAGATCAATAACTCATCCTCGCCAGTTTTCTTAGGAGGAAACTGAAGGACAGCAGTGAAAAGAAAAGAGAAATTTGAGTCCTTATTCTGTGCTAGGAGTTTTATGTATGTAATCTATTTAACTAACTTTAAGAAGTATGTACTATTACCTCCATTTTACAGATGGAGGAAACCAGGACTCAGAACGTTTAAGAAACTTGTCCAAAATTGCATGGTTAATCAATGGCTGGACAGGTTTGAATCTGGGCTGCTCAACTCCTATTACAATATACCTTCCAGGTAAGACAAGACATGTCACACCTTTAGCACATGTTCAGTACATCCTCAGTGCTCAAACAGTGCTAGTTGTCATTCTGTGAGTTGGGAGCAGAGCTAGGTTTAAAAGTCTCCTTAGAGCTTTTAAGATGTTTTAAATTTATAAATTAAAAAACTTAACCGAATTATCTAAAAGTAATAATGTAGCTTTGTAAAAGATATCCAATTTTTTGGGTAAATTATTGGTTTCCAAAGACCAAAGGTGTAGTTATAACCTCTGTTCTTCGGCTTGTATGGAGTCTTCAATGCTTTCTTTCCTAAAACATGAATAAAGTAAAGAGAAAGATAACCTTGCTTCCTTTCTCTATAGAAAAAGGACTGTTAGGCTATTTCCCTTTTTTTCTTTTAATGTGAAATTAGAATTCTGGAATTTAGAAATAAATTAGAGCTGGAGAAAAATTACTTTGGTCTAGATACTATTTGTTTTTATTTACTTTTGTCTGGAACAATAACAAGCAATTGGAAATTAGGCTAGGAAAGCCATATAATGGGTAAAGAGAAAACAAAATTTAAGTTCTCTGCTGCCCTCTACATGGGATATTGTGAAATGCAATCGCTAACCTGCTTTGCTTTTTTCAACTTTGTAAGGACGTTATATAGATGACTACATAAACAACATTTTAACCTGTAGAGAAATATGGATGACAGTAAAATTTGTATCTTCAGCCCTTGTGGAGCGCTGTTTTATATATTAAATTAAACATATATTTAAAAATCATACAAGTGTATGAAAAGATTCCACAGTTCCTAAGAAGTATTTTAAGGACTTTTTCTAAAAAAAGAAAACTATGTTCCACTTTAAAACTCTAGAGTTCAAAATTACAAATAACTTCCATGAATCTCACTAAAAGTAGGTTAGTTAAAAACAAAATTTCAAATTTTACTAAAAAAGGAAGCATTGATTGAAACAGTAACAAAATAGAACTTCTGAGAAACCAGAGTTCCAAAGTATCTAGTAATGAGTTAAAAAGACAACAAAAAAACGCAGTTACAGTTGGACTAGATGAGTATGAAAGAAGTTAGTCATAAAGTTACACGTGGATTTGAGTTTTTAAATATCATTTGGATTAAAACTTGAGTGTCTCAGGGCCAGCCCAGTGAGGTAGTGGTTAAGTTCATGTGCTCTGCGTCAGTGGCCCAGGGTTTGGAGGTTCGGATCCCAGATGCAGACCTAGCACCACTCGTCAAGCTGTGCTGTGGCAGTGTCCCACATGAAAAATAGAGGAAGATTGGCATGGATGTTAGCTTAGGACCAATCTTACACACACACACACATACAAATTTGAGTGTCTCCAAGCTTTAGTAAATTTGGTTTGGGAAAAGATCAATTCAGATCAATTAAACACTACTAGAAAGACAGTAAACAGAATAGCTGACAGGCTAAGAAGTTTGGTATTATCAAAACCATGGTTCTTTTTGCAATGACAATACAAATAGCGAAAAAAACAGGGTATTGGTGCTGTTAGTGGTGACTTTCAATCTCAAGTACACAGGATAACAAATAATTTCCAGTATAATGTAGGATTACTTATGCTTATGTAACAGGAAGTTGATTGGGATTTTTCCCGGCAACTCGGCTAAGGCCAAAACCTGAAGACAAACGATACAGTGCCTTGTGCCCAGCCTATTTTCTCAGCCCACTTTTTACTTCAGTCATTGCTGCAGTAGCCAGCTCCAGGACAGCACCTTGCCTCAGGTGCACCGTGTCTCTCTTGCTTTTCACCCTGGGCTTCTTGGATGCCAGAGTGTGGGATTTACATGTAGGTAGTGAGGGAATAATACCCTACAGGGCAATGGCTGACTAATGGAGCACAGGAGCCGGTGGATAAAAGTTCCCTCTTCAGTCCCTTGAGAAGACAATTCAGCAGTGTATTTTACACAGCTCTTCAGAAGGTCCCAGTGAGATCAAGACTCCGTTGCTCACAGTGACCAGCCTAATTACAGACACTTGCATTACTGCCTCCTTCTATTTTGCTTCCCTATTCCTGTTTCCTGGGACCAAACCTCAAAATAGACTACCTGTCAATAAGCTCATGTTTCAGGCTCTGATTTCTGGAGGGAACCTGGGCTAAGACATTGACACTGAGACTGGCCCTGGAGATTAGATACACAGGATGAGATTCTGGGACTGGGTCACTCATTGGTAAAATGGTGATAAGGACTATAGGTATGTATTGGATAAAGATGGAGCAGTGGCAATGGTGGCAAATGAGCAACATAGGAGGCAATGGTAACTGTAAGGATAGTAGAGTTGGCTGGCTTTTGTTAATTGCCTTAAAAGCCTTGACAAAGCAGCAGGTAACCTTTATAATGTTCTTAGAGTCATTATGACGGGAAGGGCCAAGTGGCAGCCCCTGAAATTTCACCTCCTACACTTGAGCCAAAATAAGAAATAGAAGCAAGATTGTACACCAAGAAAAAATACAGAGATAACCATCAAAGTTACAGCAGGGAGAAGTGGAAGTCTCGACCATATCTCCATTCAAATAATCTGTCTGCTTCCTACCATGAGATGGACTGTGATGGGTAACAGTGGACTATTGTAAACTTAACTCAAGTGGTAGCTTTAAATCTCAGCTGTTGTGCAAGATGTAGAATCTTTACTGGAATAGATCGACACATCCTCTAGCATTTGGTATATGGCTACTGATCTGGCTCTTGTGTTCTTTTCAATTCCCATTAGTAAGGGGGATCAAAAGTAGTTAGCTTTTACATGGAAAGGACAGCAGTCTGTATTTCATGTCCTGAGGCTGTTAACTTTTCTGATCTCTTTCACAGAGAATCCACAAGGACCTCGATATCCACAGAATATTATGCTAGTCCAGTATACTAGTGACATTATACTAACAGGACCTGGTGAACGGGAAATGGCAAGATGCTGGACACCCCAGGAAGTCAAATGCGTGCCATGAAAATTCAGGGGCTGCCGTAGTAGAAAAGTTCTAATAGGTCGAACGGTCTGAGGCTTTCTGGGATCTCCCCTCCAAGGTAAAGGACAAGTTGTTGCACCTTGCATCCACTAGCACTAAGGAAGTGGCACGGCACTATGTAGGACTCTTTACCTGTTGAAGGGAGCATATGTTGCACTTGCAAATTCTGCTCTGACTCACTAATGGAATAATCTGAAATGCTCATAGTTTTGAGTGGGATTCAGAGCCAGAGAAGTCTCTGCAGCAGTTTCAGGCTGTGGTGCAAGCTGCGCTGCTGCTCAGGCCATGTGACCCAACATACCTGATCCAGCTTGAGGTATCTATGCACAAGGATGCTGCATGATGTCTCTGGTAAGGCCAGGAAGAGAACTGTAATGAAGATTCCTAGGGTTATGAAGCCAGGCTACATCTTTCATGGCAGGAGACTACTTGCTGTTTGAACAGCAGCTCCTGGTGTGCTAGTGGCCCTAGTAAAGACTGAGGACCTGCTCACAGGACACCATGTGACTAATGCAAGCAGAGCTGCCCAAAATGAACAAGGTCAGGTCTATGGAGTTATAAGGTTAGGCAGGTATAGTGGCAATCTATTATATGACGGAAATAGTCTATCTGGAATCAGGCCTGAGCAAGACCAAAGGGCATAAGTAAATTACACATGAACAGATGTCCCAGAATGCCACTTACCCAGTATATTACACTGATATTTCCCCTTCAGTTCTTCATTTGGTGATTGAGGTAGACATGGTTCTAGATAACCAATTGACAGAGGAGAAAAACTTGGTCCTAGTTCCTGGGTGGATTAGCTTCATCTGTTGTTATGAGCACTACTATGGACCACTACTGCACTGCAATCATTTAGGGATAATTCTGAAGGACAGTGGTAACGGGAAACACTTCTAATGGGCAGAGCTGTAAGCAGTACACTTGGTTGTTCACTTTGTATGGAGGGAGAAAGGGCCTGAAGTACAGATATATATAGGCTTCTGAGATGTGGTGAATGACTTGGCTGACTGGCCAAGGGGCTGGAAGAAGCAAGATTGGAAATGTTGAGACATCAAATTTTGGAAAAGAGGTATATAGATGAACCTATGGAGTGTGCACAAAGTGGGAGGATCTTTGTCTTGTGTTAATGCTTATCAAGAGTACAAAGCTACTAGTGTCTTAGAGTCACTAACTAAACAGAATGATTTATCCTGTGCCTATCAGCACATCTCTCTCCTGGATCATTCCAGTGCTTATGCAATAGGCCCGGGGAAAGAATAGCTATGATGGTAGGTATGGAGGTTATGTTTGGGTCCACCAGCAGGGCTCTCTCTTACCAAGGCTGATCTAGCCATTGCTACTGATGAATACCCAACCTGCCAGCAGTTAAGAAATGATGCTGAAGCCTGGACACATAGACTTGAGTAGACCGGGTGGCTAGGTGATTACCTCAGACCCCCTGCTTCTACAGTGGGCAGTGATTCATCCTTGCTGGAACAGACATCTCTCCTGGATGTTGAATTTCCTTCTCTATCTTCAGGGCCTCTGGTAGCACCATCATGTGATGGGCTTGTATAGTGCCTGCTTTACTTGCCTGACATCCCCCACAACCTTGCCTCAGTCTTAGGGACCCATTTTATAACAAAGGAGTTACAACAATGGAAAGATAATCACTTGGTCTACTGGTTCTTCCATACACTCCCTTATCCAGAAGCAGATAGCTTGATGGAATGATAGATTTGTTTATTTAAGGTTTAGCTATTGGACCAGCTCAGGGACAAAATTCTGAAGGGTTGGAGCACTGTCCTTCAGAATGCAATACACATGAAACAGCCTATATATGGTGCTATGTTCTCAACAGCTATAACTCTTGGTACCAGGAATCAAGGGGTGGAAGCAGAATTGGTCCTTCTCATCATGATTCCCAGATGTGGTGTTTCCATTGCTATAACCTGGCTCTGTTGCAAAGAGGCAACTGTAGTTATCACAGCTAAACAAAGATAAAGAAACTAAGAGCTCAGATCCCTCAAGGATGAAGGTGGAGCAAGCATCTTAGATCCCACTGAATTGCTGGCCATTGGTGAGGGAAATCTATTATAGAGGTAGAGGAGTGAGATGTTTATCAATTATGGCTTCATGCAGGAGCAGAGATTGTAGCTTGTTTCCTGTATTAAAACGTTTGCAGAGATTGTGGCTGACCACTACCTGAAAGCCTCTGTGCAGACTGGATTTAATGGAGCATAAGAGCACATGTGAATAGTGCAAGGAGTGTACAGTATCAAACATCACTTGTATTCTCCTCCTCACATACCCTCACCTTATCTTTTAATCAGTTGCACTACAAATCACTCATTTTCTGTTCTAGGGCTTCTTTAATGTTTCATGAATGTACAACTTGCAAATACTAGGGAGTATATACGCACCCTATGGGGCAACTCTGAACTCAAAGGGGATGGAAACCGCTCCTCCTTCACCTGTGAGGACATTCTATATGCCTCCTCAGAGGGCCCAACCTGCCAAGTCAACAACACATCCTGGCATTGGTTTTTCCTTCTTCCTTGTTTCATTCTCCTCAGTCCTCTATTTCCTCAAATAAACTACCTGAATGCAAGCCTTGCCTCAGGTTCTACCTTCTGGGGGAAACCTAGGCTAAGACATCCACATGTTTAATTCAAAGGAGTCTTTAGCAAGTGGCACCAGCTGAGAGTAAGAGAAATCTATTATGGGTGGTAGAGGAGTAAGATAAAGTGTTTTAATTATGGCTTCCCTATAGGATTTACTCATAAGAGCCTGATCAGGGAATGAACCATTCATACCTGCTATAGACATCTCCACTTCATCCCTCCAAGCAAAAGAAGAAAAGGCAGAGAAATAAAGTTGGTGTTTGGCGGCCTGTGGTTTTCATGGAAAGAGGGCCCAGGTGGCACTGACCTCACATGAGTTTCTGATTGTACAAGGAATAGAGAAAAGATTGGGGATATGATCTTGCTGGGATAGTTGTACCAGTGTAGGCAAAGAGTATGATGTACTGGAAGGGTACATGGTAGGCTACCTGCTAGAGGTCATTCAAGAGACGTAGCTAAATCTTACAAGAGACTACCAATACCTAGGGGAGTTTCAGAGAAATGGATTCCTCATTAGCAGGGTAAGATGGAGTCATCACTCATTCTCATTGATCCTAGAGAGGACAAGTTAGAACAGAAGTTACAGCCAACAATGAAAAGGATTGTAATCTCATCCAATAAGGTAAAGAGACTCTATTCTAGTTTTATTCCTTTCTTCCCAGCTAACATGCTGGAGGAGCCTGGGTCTCAAGGATGTGGGAAGAAGAGGTATGCAAAGAGTAGAATACATATCTTCCCTACAAATTTCTAGAGTCCCAGGCAGATGTAATCTATGTCCCCACTAGAATGTAAGCTCCATGAGGGCAAAGACTTTCTTTTGTTCTCGGTGTCTGGCACATAGCAGGAACTCAGTGATACAGGATTGAATGAATGAATGAATGAATGAATGAAGACCAAATGTACTAAGGAGTGGAGAAGAAGAGCGATAAATCAAGTTTGACATTAAAATTTTATCATTAAATACAGAAATCAGAGGCTTAGAATGGTTATATAATTTACACAAAGCTACGCAATGAGTAACACACAACTGACAAATCCAAAAGTTAGAGTTCGTAACCCTGAAGCAATCTTTACTGGCCCTAGCATAAGTTCATTTGATTTATGGCTTATTTTATATTAGTTAACAGAAAAAACAGAAGGAAATGTTAAAAGGAACATAATTAGTATCCCCAGAATGGTAATAGAGGATAATATGTTAATGAAAATAAAGACTACTGTAGTAATACAGAACAAAGACCTACAGATCCTGGGAAAAAAAATTGTCAAAATAAAAATATCAATGGTTAGGCTAAATAGCAGAACAGACACTTATGAGAAATTGGCAAGCTAGAAGATGAAGTTGAGGAATTCTCTCAGAAAACAGCACAGGAGACTAAAGAGATAGAAAGAATAAAAGAGAGTTAATAAACACATCAAATAATTCCAGATGTTCCAACATCTTCCTAATAGGAGTTCTAGAAGCAAAGACTAGAGACTAAGAGGGTAAAAATAATCTAAAAAACAAGAAAATTTCACAAGGCTAAAATAAATACGAATCTTTAGCTTAAGAAGGTCCAAAGAACATGAAACAGGATGAACAAAAAATCTAACAAAAAACCTCAAACTATGAAAAATATTAGATAAATGATCACACAAAGAGACAAGACAAAATCTACAACATATATAGTAGACCTATTATTTAAAGAACTCTACTTTTTTCCTGTGTTTAAAAAATTGGGGTGAAATATAGAACATAAAAGTTACCATTTTAACAGTGCAGTACAGTAAGGTTCAGAGACATTAAGTACATTCACATTGCTGTGCAACCATCACCACCATCCATCTCTAGAACTTCTGTCATCTTTCCAAACTGAAACTTTGTACCCATCAAACAGTAACTCCCTAGTGCCCCTCTCCACAGCTCCTGGTAACCATTCTTCTACCTTTCGTCTCTATGAATTTGACTATTCTAGGTACCTCATATAAGCAACATCATACATTTATCCTTCTGTGTCCGGCTTATTTCACTTGGCATGTTTGCAAGGTTCATCCACGTTGTAGCATGTATCAGAATTTCTTTCCTTTTTAAGGCTGAATAATATTCCATTGTGCGTATATACCACATCTTGTTTATCATCAGGAAGTTTCTTTCTATTCCTAGGTTTCTTGGGTGGTTTTATTTTTTTAATCATGAAAGGGTGTTGGATTTTGTCTAATGCTTTTTCTGTGTCAATTGAGATGATCATATGGTTTTCCCCTTATTTCTGTTACTATGGTGTTATTAAATTGACTGATTTCCATTTGTTGAACCATCCTTATATTCCAGGAATAAACCTCACTTAGTCATAGTGCATGATCCTATTAATATGCTGCTGAATCCATTTTGCTAGTATTTTCTTGAGGATTTTTGCATCAATATTCATAAGGGATACTGGTCTATAGCTTTCTTTTCTTGTTGTATCTTTGTCTGGCTTTGGTATCAGGGTAATGTTGGCCTCACAGAATGAGTTAGGAAGTGTTCCCTCCTCTTCAACTTTCTGGAAGAATTTGAGAAGAATTTGTGTTAATTCTTCTTTAAATGTTTGGTAGAATTCACCAGTGAAGCCACCTGGTCCAAGGTTTTTCTTTGTTGGGAGGTTTTTGATTACTTATTCAATCCCTTTGCTATAGCTATTCAGATTCTCTCCACGATTCAGTCTTGGTAGATTGTGTGCTTCTAGAAAGTTGTCCATTTTATCTAGGTTATCCAATCTGTTAGTGTATGACAGTTCACAGTATTCTCATAATCCTTTTTACTTCTGTAAATTAGTAGTAATGTCTCCACTTTTATTTCTGATTTTAGTAATTTGAGTCTTCTCTTTTTTTTTTTTAGTCAATTTACCTAAAGGCTTGTCAATTTTGTTGATCTTTTCAAAGAACCACATTTTGGTTTATGTCTACTCTAATCTAATCTCTATGATTGCCTTACTTCTGCTAGTTTTTGAGTTTAGTTTGCTTGTCTTTTTCTAGTTCTTTAAAGTCTGAAATTAGGTTGTTGATTTCAGACCTTTCTTCCTTTTTTAATGTAAGCATTTAAAGTTATAAATTTTCCTCTTAGCACTGCTTTTGCCACATCCTATTAGTTTTGGGAATGTTGCATTTTCATTTTCATTTGTCTCAAGGTATTTTCTAATTTCCCTTGTGATTTCTTCTTTGACCCACTGGTTGTTTAATAGTGTGTTTTTTAATTCCTACATACTTGTGAATTTTCCAGTTTTCCTTCTGTTAGCGATTTCTAGTTTCATTTCAATGTGATCAAAAAAATAATCTGTATTTGTTGGTATTGTATAATTTCAATCTTTTCAAATTTATTAAGATTTGTTTTGTGGCCTAATGTATGGTCTATCCTGGAGAATGTTCTATGTGCACTTGAGAAAAATGTATACTCTGCTGTTGTTGGGTAGAGCACTCTATGTTTGTCTGTTAGGTTCAGTTGGTTTATAATGTTCAAGTCCTCTGTTTCCTTATTAATTTTATGTCTGGTTGTCTATCACAACAATTGGCAAAATTTTAAAAGATTAATAAAATCCAAGGTTGACAAGAGAGTAGGGATACGTTTATTATCATAAACTGATGGAGAAGTATAAATTTATCAAACTTTTTGTAAGGCAAATTAACAATATTATCAAAACTGAAACTTTCAACCCAGCAATTCCACTTCCAGCTATCTATATTAGAGATATAAAAATGGTCCCTCCTTGTGCACAAGGAGGAGGTAGACTGAAGCATTATTTCTAACACTGAGGAAAAGGGAAAATAGACTAAAGAGCCATTCTTAAAGGACTGGTTGGTTAGATAATGGTACTTTAATATTATGGAATACTATATGGCAACCAAAAACAATGAGGTAGCTCTATATGTATTGATAAGATATAAACAGAAAAAAGCAAGCTATAGCACAAATATAGTATGATCATATATAGGTCATCATTATGCACAGTGTATGAATGTATGTAAATAAACAGAAATGGACCTGGAACATATCAAATAATAACTCGTTACTTCAGAGGATGGAAGCAGTAAAAGGGGACTTAAAAAATTTAATTTTGTACAAAGACAATAATTTGTGTATTACTTTTACAATTAAGCTGACATAAGTATTTAAATGCAATAGCAGTCTAGGAGTGATTAAGCTTAAGGACAAATAGCTCTGGATACTTCAATGGCTTCTCAGAGCACTATCAGGAATAATTCTTTTACATTTAACTTTTATACTTTTGGTAAGAAGAACTATTTTCTTATACCTATCTTTGGTTTCTCTTAACTTTCATCACCTGTACCAGTAGTTGGTTTTATTTCCTGGACCTCTGTCACAGAGAAACAATGTTTTATTATTTTACAGAGCAACTAGTAGAGATCATAAGTTACATCAAAATGTAAGATGAAGGGCAGTAAGCTAGCCTTATAAGTTAAGTCACTAGCTTTAGTACGCCTGCTAGTTTCAAACTATTCAAATCTGTGTCTCAGGAAAATTACCAGTTACCTGTCACAGTTCTAAAGAGGTGGTTTCTCAAAAGTGGTATTTTGAATGTTAAATCAGGAACTGCCAAAGGACTATTATAATTCAAAACAATCACAAATGCGTTTAAAATCATTTTTATTTTATTGAGAATAAAATACACAATTCATTATTACATTTAATCTAAAATTTCAGAGTACATCAATACTCAAAATATAACCTTAAACATACTATTTAGCTTTTAAGAAAATGAGATTCCCCAATCTGAACATTTGGAAAAGGAACCAACCATTTATATATTTAAAAACATTTATTTTGAAGTGTTCTGGTTTGTTTTTTGATCATTGACTATCAGAGTTAAAGAACTTCAGTCATAAAAATATGACTCAGTATTACTCATCCCAGTATTATTTCACATTAATAAAGTAAACAGTCACTTTTGACTCTTCCTATCAGAAGAAAAAGGCAAGCTTATAGTTGCTAAAAGAGCCGAGAAACACCTTTGGAAAACAAATATTGTGTTCTTTTTAAAATGAATAATTTTATACATAATATAGTAGTAAGGCAACCAGATAAAAGATAGTGCTGAAATTTTATTTAGAGACAAATTTGATAATCACAGCTTCAAGACTAAATAGCCAATGATCCATTACATGACAATTCAATGAACATCAATAGTAAATTCTTAATATAAGATATCCAAAGTCAAAATACATAACACAATGTTCATGTTACATGCTTACCTAAGTCCAAGGTCTTATTTCATTCATTTAACCTATATTACTTCACCTGTTCACTCACCAAATATTTACTGAGTACCTATTATGTGGCCATGTAGCTAGGGGATTGAAATAGAGGTAAAAAAAGGAGAACGGTTCCTAGCAACAGTCATCAAATGATCATACAAACCGATTATATTTAATTATATACTAACTGTTGTACTTAGATGAAGGTCCATGCAAAAAACGGCTGGGGGAGTTGGCAAAGTGTCTGTTTTCAGGGTGTGTTTTTTTGTGGGGGAGGGATACCTTTAAGAATGCCACATTCTAACCCAGTGTTTTTCAACTCTGACTTTACATAATAATCACTTGGACATCTTAAAACCAGGTCCCAGTGTTAACCATCCTAATTCCCCACTCCATCTCCCCACATTCATATAGTCTGGGATAGGGCCCAGCAGCACATTTCCTCTCCCAAAAGCTCCCCAGGTGACCTACAGCCAGGGTTGAATGACCTGTTTTAACCAGTCATTATTTTCAAGGTATAAATACGGCTTAATGTTAATGTGATTATCAGAGCTTCACTGCTGACTTTTTTCCTTCTCATGAAACCCTAATTTGCTACTTCTCCATGCAATTCTCCTTACCTAGAGGGCATATAGGAGGCCTAATCAGCCCAGGTTGGTGGGGGTGGGATACAGGGAGCGGGGTGAGATCCTGGGAAGGGTTCCTGGAGATAATGCCTGAGTGGAGGACAAGGAGGCATTAGCCAGGTAAACAAAAGGGACAAGGATGTACAAGGCAAAGAGAACAGGAAGTATGATAAGAGAGAAATTTGAGAGACGGAGTAGTGGAGCTCATTACAAAGGGGTTTATATGTTAACTGAAAGATATTTTGAATTTTATTCTTTAAAGCAATTAGTAGCTATTGAGAGAACTTAAGCAAGGAAGTGAAAAGACCAAATTATGAAGAAAGATCAATATGGCATCAAAAAGAGGCTACAGGCGGGGAGGCCAGTTACAGGGCTATATCTCTAGAAGCAAGTGGTTAAAAGGATCTGAAAATCAGGACTGTCATCTGGCTTAAGGATTCAGATTAGGGAGTCATCAGTTATAGACAGTTGAATCCACTGAGTGAATAGTTCTCCAAAGAAAGACAATAAGTAAGAAGAAAAGATTGATGCAGATGGAACCTTAAGAATGCTCTTTTCATTTCCACAGCCATTATTCATTATTCTAACTCAAGGCCACTAGACTCTATACTAGGCCCTCACTAACCAATACTTTCTACATAGATGGAAGGACTATACTTCACAAATGCAGTTCACAAATGCAGAATGTTATTTCTGAGGATTTTCATAGGAGATCAAGAAATTCTAGAGTCTATCATTTATAGCCTTCAACTAAGAGGCCAATTAACACCCTACACTACTTCATTTCTTAGTTCTTCCTCATATATTTCTTTAACTCTTTCCAAATAGTTTTCTTATCATTCCTTACACATAACTGATTGTAATTCTTGGTATTCATAGATGTCCCTTCTCTATCTGGGTTGGTTTTCCCCAGTTCATGTTCACTTTCATAAAAACTCAACTCCAAATGAAGACCTCCAAAAAATCTTCTATTACTCTCATTTCTCATTTTAATACCAATTGGTACTTTTGCATAGTCTATTGTAATCTATGCAGGTATGATTTTGTCAGAGGTTCTTGTTTCCTGTTTGTATATAGTCTTGTCTCTAAAGTCTAGTATAGTACCTGGAACATTGTGGGTACTCCATAAATGTTTGTGGAATTTAAATTAAAAAAAAAAAAGAATAAAAGGAAGAATTTAGACCAGACGCTAGTGAAGTTTTGAGTATACAAAGATGATACTCAATAAATAATTATTTCAAATTCATTCTTTTCTTATCATAGTTGTAGGATTCTTTAGCTTTGGAAGAAATGGAGACTATATATATATAATGTTATATATATCGTAGCATTATGCTCTTTGTAGTTGTACGTGTTTAATGTAACGAAAATTTTATAAGGACTTACTTTTTTTTTTTTTTAAAGATTTTACTTTTTTTCCTTTTTCTCCCCAAAGCCCCCCGGTACATAGTTGTGTATTCTTCGTTGTGGGTTCTTCTAGTTGTGGCATGTGGGACGCTGCCTCAGCGTGGTCTTATGAGCAGTGCCATGTCCGCACCCAGGATTCGAACTAACGAAACACTGGGCCGCCTGCAGCGGAGCGCGCGAACTTAACCACTCGGCCATGGGGCCAGCCCCGTATAAGGACTTACTTTTTAATATAATTCCTCAATTTCAAGAACTTAACAATAGTATATGCAAATGTATGACTACTGCCCCAAGCTTACTAAATTCTAAAAGACAATAGAAGCCTATCTTTGGATAGTTCATAATATAGTATCCACCTTAAAGGTTATAGTAATTCAAATAATTCCAGTAAATCCAATGTCAATAAAATGCGATAAAATGACTTTAGGTTTAGAAGAAAGCTGAATTTGCCTTTTACCACATTGGGAATAAAATAACATGAGGCAGAATTCTGGGAATAAGGCGGTGACAGTGGCATAGTTTCACAACTTTTCCAAATCTTTCCATAAAAACATACAGAACAAGAACAGCAAAATTAAAAACCCAAAGTCAATATGTACATTACTATGTAACAAGGTACACAACCCCATGAATCCAAAAATACAAGTTAATATGGATAAACTACCAACAACTGTAAGACCTACTATATGGTATTGGAAGAGAAAGCAGAGAAAAACAACAAAGCACCTGCCAGATTTGCAAAGAGAAGAATCCCAAAACTATCAACAGCTATTCACTGCTGTTGTGAGGCAGGCCATTTTGATAATAGTAATTGAAACTAGGAAGAGTTTTATATACTTAAAGGTGACAGTAAGGGGTTTGTGGCTGGAACACCTGAGCCGTAGGAACTTTCAAAGCTGACACCAGGACAAAGCCCTATACTATGGAGAAAGTTCTGGGAACAGATTTCAAATAGAGTAGAATAGAAGTGACAGATACACAGGAAAGAGAAAGTTTAGATAAAAGCTGAGGAGGTAAACAGATCCTGCAGAACTCAGAAAGTATATCTATATCATTTCTTAAAGACAACAGAAGAGGGAGCTTTAGAATCATGAAGGTAAAAAAGCTCTCCTGATTCATTTCTCCCTTCTAAAACTACTGTCATATAATAATGACCAATAGAAAAGAACCACAGTCAAATCCCATACAAAGTTTTCATAAGAAAAAAAGGTGTAAGGTAAAAAAATAACATCTCTACAAAAATAAAAGCATGGTAGAAAAACATGCTCACAAAACACTATAATATCCCCAAATTAGCTATGAAAGAACATAAATCAGAATTAGAAACATGATAAAATTAAGGAAAGAATCAGAAATAAAGAAAATATCCAAAACTTGAAATCATACAAAAAGGATGGCTGAATTCCCTTTCAATGGATATCTCCTTTTCTAGGGTCACATACCTTTTGTATGATTCACTATTTGTTACTGATTAGGTCTTTTTTACAACTCCATGAGGGTAGATGTTATCTGTGCAGAAAACTGAAAGCAATGCAAATACATTTCATAGGCAGAGATGTAGATGAGGATATTAATTTGTTTTGCATCTAATTTAGCAATCTTATTCCACATTCTTTCAGTGATTAGACTACTTCAGTGTTTCCTATAGTTCTTTTAACAACTTTACCATTCTGTTGGTCTACTCATCACGTTAATTAAATCTTTGACAGGTCTTCACTCTTTAAAGAAAAAAAAAGCAGACAGAGCAACCAGCATAGCCAAACAGAAAATACAGTCTACAGCAAAACGAAGAGACAACATTTCCTCCAAAACCTTTTGTTTGTCAGATAGTGACAAACCAGACAGCTATGAGACCCACATGGTGTCAGTAATTGTTCATGACGAAGCAGAGGGAAGGCAACTGGGCTTCTCTGATGGCCCTGAGAATAAGGGCACCGCCCCCCCAGTGGCATACCTAACTTCAGAAGGACTGCGAGGATTAAATTCTTAGGATGAGGGCAAGAACACTGCTAAGCAATAAGGTTTGTTGGTGCTAAAGCCGTCTGGGCCAGATAAACTCTCTAAACTAACACTGCTCTGAGAAAAACTGTCAGGAATAGGATCCAAATTGAGCAGAATAGGGCAATAGAAGTAAAGATAAGAAAAAGTCTAGCTAGAAAGGGATCAGAAAAGAAAGATCTCAGAAAGCATGAGGCCGTATTTTTTTTTTTTTTGCAGTAACATTGGTTTATAAAATTATATAACTTTCAGGTGTACATCATAATTCTATTTCGAATTCTGTGTAGATTACATCACATTCACCACCCAAGACTAATTACTACCCAAGAGGCCATTATTTTTTAAAATGACTTTGTGAAAGCAACAGAAGAGGAAGCGCTAGAGTCATGAAGCTGCAGACAGGCTGTCTTAGCCCACTCCTCTCACCTGAGACAGGAAAACCTACAGCACTTACAAAAAGAGCAACAAAAAGAATGGTGAATCCCATTTACAACTGTTATAAGAAAACAGAAAATGTGTAGAATAATGTCTCCATAGCATAATATTAATTAAGAAAATTATAGAAGCTATGTAAGAACATAAAATTCAGAAATTAGGTGAGTGGAGAAAGGAAGATTTGAAATGAGGTGACAGAACCACAGAAAGAATTAAAAATAAAAGAAAAATTATTTCAAAATGAAAAAAATGACTAATGCATTAAGAGGAAAAGAAGACAAAAAGGAAGATGAGTTTAAAAATAAAAAAGACAGATAAAAAAATGATCTGAGAGAAAGTGATAAATATTAAAGATAAACAGAGAAGATCCAACCTAAGTATCAACGGCAAGGAGGGGAGACAAAACAACAGAATAGCCAAAACACCAACAACTATTGTTCAAGAAAAAATGTTCCTAAAATAAAAGATGACTCAAAACTATGTATTTATTATAATTTTTCAACAGTGGCGCTTTTATGCCAGAACACAATGGAGTAAAATATTTAATATAGTCAAGGAAAGAAAATGGAAGCCGTGGATTTCGTATCCATCCAAACTAATCTTCAAGTATAAAGGTTGCAATTAAACTGATATGAACATTCAATAACTCAGAGAATATTGTTCCCATGAACACTTCCTCTGAATTTACACAACTCTAGAGAAGGGGTCAGCAAACTTTTTCTGTAAAAGGTCAAATGGTAAATATTTTAGTCTTTGCAGGTCATATGGTCTCTGTCATAACTACTCAACTTCTGCCACACTGTAGTATTTATAAAAGCAGCCATAAACACTATGGGAGGGTCAGATATGGCTTGTGGGCCACAGTTTGATCCCTGTGCTAGAGAATGAAAAAAAAATTGCTGGGAAAAAAAAATATTAAATCTTAAAAATTGAAAATATAAACAAGTGAGTTGGCGTAATTACTCATAGAAAAGAACTAGTTCAACAATTTAAAAACATAGTAATTTGCACGTCCTTACTATAACCCTTATGTAAAAACAAAACAAAAATCCTAAAAAATAAATCATAAAATGTTTTTGGTAATAGTATCATTTGTAGTAATTTGTAGTAATGTAGACTGTTGTCTTTGAACCTTGGGTAAATCAAGTGAGTAATGATGTCAATGTCCTCGAGAACCCAGATTTTTGGTGTGGTTGAAAGAGATCCAGATAGTAAGATTGAAGAGATTAAGTAAAAAAATCCTTTAGGCTTGAATTCGAAATAATTTATTGTATCCTTAAAAAAACTATATATATTTCCTAGCTCTGTCCATTAAAAAGGCCTAGAAACAGTGATCAATCCAGTAGCCATAATGCCCAGATTTTAGCCTCTACCATTTCCTAAGGAAACCAGGGCTTTTGAGAAATGACTGATTCCATGTGGGGAGCAGGAAAAAAAAAGTGCAAGTGGGCCTGGAATAAGTCATCCTGGAAGAAAAGGTGGCTATTAAGCCTGCAGATATGAGGTGAGAGTCATGTCAAAAGGACACAGAAAATCAACAAGTTGTATACCTTAAACTTACTCTATCTTATATGTCAATTATATCTTTGTAAAGCTAGGGGGAAAAAAAGACATAAGAGCCATCCTGAAATAGCATCCACTAGCCAGAGATAGGATAATTTGAGCACAGTAAGAGTAATAACTGAAATGGATCAAAACACAACAAATGTGTTCATATCCATGAGTTTATCATAATGTTAAAAAACGAAAAATATCATTAGTTACTTTTAGAAAATTTTAATGAAGAAAACTTATTATTCTTGAAAACTGATAAAGGAAAGGAATCAAGCACTTGACCTGCCTTCATTATAAATCAGTACCTCGGAGTAACCAAATGGTTGACGACGGGATTTTCTCTTTATAGAAGTATTCCAGTTAATAAACAGAGGACTGATAAAGGTACAATATCACCATTATGCAACTTCCAATGAATAAATGGATGTAGGCAATGATAATTAATTTTGAGAAATCATAAAAAAACATTATATACCTCCTGCAGGAAGTACATAGCCCCAAACAACCTCTAGATCTAGCTACCAATTTATCAGAAATACAGAGAATAGAGGAACATAGAAAATGATACCATGGGGATACAATCATGAATAGTCAGGCTGTGTAAAGATCTACAGGAAAAAAGACGTGGTTTATTCAACAACAAAAAACTTGCAAGGAAAAAAGAGCTAGAGAGGAAACTCATAGATTAAAAGATACTTCAGAGATATAATCAATCGCAATGTTTGCATCTTGTATGAGTTCCAATTCAAACAGACAAAACGCACAAAAACAAAGATAAAAAAACATATAAGACAATCAAGAAAAGTGTAAACATTAAATCTGATGACATAGATGAAATGATATAATGTCTAGGATTTGCTCAAAATAATCCAGGGGAGGGTAGGTGAATGGATAGATGAAGTGAGACTTATCTGATCATATACTGATAATTGCTGAAGCTGGGGTGAAGAAAAGGAGGATTATCTTTAAGTAGATTTGACCATGGATTTTATTGTGGCAAACTATAAATATTGCCTTATTTCTGAATATGATTTGATTTGAAGCATACCTAACAATACTCAGGGTTGCTATTTCATATTTCATCCTTTCTTTGAATACAACATTTTTAAAATGTAACTAAAATTGTTTTTCAAAAAGTCTAACACTTAAAATATGATTCTTCTATAAAGACATTATGTACACACACACACATACAACCTGGCTTGCTGGATTTGCCAAAATGCTGATGGGCACATCTATAAAAATTAATTTTTAGAAAATACCTTGTCTTTAAAAAGAAGCAGCAGCTGCCATCATTAAACACAATGTCAAACATTTTTTAAAATCTCCCTTAAAAACTGTATAACTTTTTCATGACAATTTAAAAAAGATTCCTGAAAACCAAGATAGTTCTCTAAAATCTGCCAACTGACAAAAATGGAATAAGTAATTCCAAAGATACCAGGTTTTTGGACTTAATTATAATTTTACATAAAAGGATATATAATTATTTTTACGTGTGCATTGAGTTTTAGTTTATCATAGATCACACATTGGAATCCATGGGCCATATTTGATTTGTAGACGAGGTGTTTGGCTTGCACGGTTTTTTAGAAAAAATTTGATCTGACATTTAAAATTCAGGAGATTTTATGTAAAATTCCAGATTTCCACAGTCCTACACACAGCAATGGGCTATAGCACAGTAGCAGCTGCCTTTTATGGGAGGGGCTTGGTTCTTTCCTTTTCCCCACAGTCCCCATCCTACCTCCCTTCTTTGCACATATTATTAGGCTTGGTCTCCTTAGGCATTTCAGTTTGTAATCACTAGTTATAGCCTAACAATGTTTTGAGGGAGGTTTTCTCCTCATTCTTAAAGTAGTAGAACAGAAAAGAGGATATCTATAAGAGCCAATACTATTCAGTTTTGCACTAAAAAAATTAGCATTCATTATTTGTATAGTACAGAAATAAAAATGCTATCTGCATATTTTTAAATGACTTCCTTCGACAGAGTTAAAAGTAAGGCTTACCTTCAGATCAAGGCTGCTAAGGCTTATGACATCATCATCTTTCTCTCTTCGTTTTCTTTTCTATAAGAAAAAAGATTTCATTCTTATATAGAAGGAATGCATGTTACTCCATTAAACAAAGACTCCACACAACTAGAAAAATCACTTTAAAGAAGCGAAGCCTTTGGCTGTATTCATAAGAAAATTATTTTTATGAGGGATGCTCATAAATTATCCCTAGCATATATATTATCTAAATAGTACCTGCTGACTAAATCATCTCTTGTTGTGAAGTGATTCCACCTTACTAAAAAATTAATTATGTAAGTTTTTTAGAAGAGAACTCTTATGTAAGTCAAGGGCTGTCTGTAGCTGTTAGAGAAAAATTAAAAATATTCATACATAAAGGCAACAAGTTTATTTTTAGAAAAGCAACACATAATTTACCCTATGGCAGAGAGGGGTCCTCACTAGATAAAAAATATCCTTCTCTCAGGGTCCAATGTAATTAGGATTTGTTGCTTAAAGCAGGATTTATCAGCTGGAAGATGAACACACACCTCCCTGGAGTACCTTCCAGTAATGGCGCATCACCTTCATTTAGCCCTAGTGGCGCCAACAGTGGCAAAACTGTGTAAATAGCTTTAATTTCTGGTCCTTAATCAATACTGAAGAATCCTTAAGTGACACTTCATTCTCCCACATCTCAAAATAACTTTTCAGATTACTTGTGGTGCAGTCTAGTTCTTGTGAACTCTCAAAATAGACTAGCCAGGGCTCCTTTCCAGGATCTGGCCCCACACCCCAAAGAGAAACTGGTGGGAATAGAATAAAAGTTAAGCAGCATAGGGACAACAGACAAAAGGAAAGATAAAGTCCAGAAAGAAGTGGGGAAAATATATGGAGCCTGAATGTCTCAAAAGCAAGCTACCGTGAAAACAACAAAAGAGGGGGCTCTGTGAAGTTAGAAGAGGTATCTGAACCAAGCCTCTTTGGAAACGTTCAGGAAAACTAAATTCATATAAAAATGAACAGAAAATTTTCCAAGTCAAATCCTACACAAAATAACTCTAAGAAAAAAGAGAATAAGGGGCAGAACAAAATCGCTACAGGGAATAAGTCATCTCAGAAGGAAATGCTCAAAGAAGCAGAGCAAAACTAAAACATACTATTTCAAATTTAGCTAAAAGACATTAAGAAAATAATACAAGACATGAAAAAACAATATAAATCAGAATTGGAAAAAACTAAAAAATGAGGTGATGGAACTCAAGAAATCTTTATTGATCCTAAGGTCCTATCTAGAAGATGCAGAAAATATGAATAATATGATCCTAATTTTGAAAAGGAAACTAAGCAAAACTCCTGCATATGTGTATCTTATCTGTGAGGTTGTGTGTGTATTTATAAATAATTATACAAGCAAAATGTAGAGGGATACATACAACAGTGTTGTTGACATGCGTTAGAGTGTAGGTTGGGGGATAAAAGGACTTACACGGGGTGAAAACTGCCAAGCAAAAAGAAGACTGTACTGAGGGAAAAAGGCATGTATATGATCATTCTCAGGCATTTATATAAAATCGTATATGTGCGGGCATATGCATAAAGAAATTTAACAGATTTTAAAACATTCTACTATTTTTTTCTTTTAAATATTTTAGAGTTTTGCTTTTCACATTTATCTATTCAATCCATCTAGTATTTATTTTTGTATGTATGTGGTATGAGGTAACACAGCCAATTGCTCCCATCCCTGACACCACTTGTTGAGAGCACCAGTTCTTCACAATGCCTGTGATACAGTAAGTTCATACATATGTGGGTCAGTTTCTGAGTTCTTTATTTTATTCCATTTGTCTATTTATCTATAGCTGTACGCATATTATGCTGTGTAATTACTGTGCGTTTTGATAAGTCGTCTTAGCCAATACAGTAAGCCACATGCTTCCCGACTTGTACACTACTTTTCCTGTTCTGGGTCTTCTACTTTTACACATGAATCATAGAAGAAGAGCTATTAAAACTTAACGGGAGTTCTATCAAAACTGCACTGAATTTATGAATTAATTTGGAGAGAACTGACATTTTTAACTATTGAGTCTTTCCTTGCACGAATATGGTATATTTCTCCATTTAATTAGGTGTCTTATGTTCTTTATTAATGCTTTCCAATTTTTCCCATAAACGTCTCACAGATCTTTTCATAGATTTATTCAGTTTTTAAAATTGTTTTTATTTCAATAAAAGCATCTTTAATAATTACATTTAATTGTTTATTGCTAGTATACATACATTCTGTTGATTTCTTTTTATAACTTTCATAGCCAGCAAACTTGCGTGAACTCTTATTACTTCTAATAGCTATTACAATTCTCTCAGGTATTCTATGTAGACAATCATGTCTCTAAGTAATGAAGTCATTCTGTCTCTTCCTTTCTAATCTATATACCACTTGTTTTCCTGTCTTACTGTGTTGACTAGGAACACTATAGTACAATGCTGAAACACTTGGTGACAGTGGGCTTTTTTCTAAATTTAAAGGGAATGTTTCTAACATGTTATCATTATATATGTTGTTTGCAGTAGGTCTCGGGCTAAAGAAGTTCTAGTCTATTCCTGGTTTGCCAAGAATTTTATAATGACTGGGTACTGATTTTATTTTTTTCCACTCTTACCTTTCCTTCTACTTTCTTTGGTTTACTCTATTGCTTTTTCTATCCTCTTGAGTTAGATGCGTAAGTTTTGTTCTTTTCCTTTCTTAAACTATGTATTTAAAAGCTATAAATCTCCCCCTTAGTACTCCTTAATTAAGGCCTTCCAAAAGTTTTAATACATGAACCATGAGGTATTTCTTTTGTACGGGAGACCTCTACAAAAGAGCTTTCTCAAGTGGGATGCACCAATCCCAGAGGATACAAAAGATACCTTCTCTGGAGTGCAGAAGGAAAATGTTAGAACTTTTATTTTTATGTACTTTTTAATCCTTAAAAATAAGCTTTACTAATATTTAATATACAGCTGATGAGCTCACCATTACGCACATTATAAGGTTAAAGACAATGGTAATCTAATCAGATCCAATGGGAAGTCAGCCCCAAACTGTGAAATTATCATGATTATTTGAAATACAGATTTACATCCACTATCATTAACCTCAGTATAACTGAGTTTTGTGCTTTGAGATATTAGCTAATAACAGTGGTACATGCATAAAAATTATAAATAAATATATCAGGAGTACATGATCAAAATATTTTTGCTCAGGCCTGCCCTCTGGCCGAGTGGTTGTTTGCACACTCCGCTCTGGCAGCCCAGGGTTTCACCTGGGCATGGACAAGGCACCACTCATCAGGCCATGTTGAGGCGGGGTCCCACATGCCACAACTAGAAGGGCCCACAACTAAAATATACAACTATGTACTGGGGGGAATTGGGGAAAAAAAGAAAAATATATATATTTTTGTTGATAGGCTTGGAAAAATCAATTTTGGTGACACTTCCCTACCCAAGTTCTTCTGTTTAAGTTTAGGCTTGTCAACTAGTAAGGGAAAGGGACCAAGATGAAAAAGGTTTCAAAGGGAAATGCAGAATTGCATTAAAATTAGGAGACTCTTGCTATGAAGGCTTTATTGACCAATTAACACATGCAATAAATAAAGAAGACAGAAATCTTAAACAGAAGTCCTCAACAGAAATATACATTAAATACAAAAGAACAGAATACAAATTAAATAAGTTTTGTTAAACCCATCAGCACATCAATACATGCACACAAACTTGGCAAACTAGAAACAGAATCATTTTTGCTATTTCCCTCAAATAAGAAAAACATTAAGAATCATGCTCTATTGTGCATACTTTATTTATATGAGTTTTATAAGGTAATAAGTTTTTAATCTTTTTTTTTTTTCTTTGAGGAAGATCAGCTCTGAGCTAACTACTGCCAATCCTCCTCTTTTTGCTGAGGAAGACTGGCCCTGAGCTAACAACCGTGCCCATCTTCCTCCACTTTATATGTGGGGCGCCTGCCACAGCACAGCTTGCCAAGTGGTGCCACGTCCTCACCCAGGATCCAAACCTCGAACCCCGGGCTTCCAAGAAGCAGAATGTTCAAACTTAACTGCTGCACCACAGGGCCGGCCCCAGGTAATGAGTTTTTAATTACAAAAAGAATCAATTTTCTGGTGTCACTTTGCACAAAGTTAGAGGCTTCTGTAAAGTTTCATTCTAAAAATAATGAAATAGTCCCTCTACACTAGGATGATTAATAATAGAAAATAATTCATTCGTTAAATAGTTATCTGCAATCATTTTAATATTTTTCAATCAAGAAAAAAAGCTGTTAAAGTATGTACATAAAATTAACTTCATGTTTCATAATATATTCTGAATTTTAACACTGGTAGGAATATGAGAAAGGATTGCATAGAGTTAAAGATGAATAGATCTGATACTTTTCAAAACATGTTTTATATTTAATTAAAATAAAAACTTCTTTCAGCTTGTTAGCAGAAAAGAAAATAATTAAATTAAGCTGCCAAAGATAGCAATAGAAATTCTGTACCTCAAGATTTTCAGAGAAGTACAGAGAACTGAGCTGTATACCAGACTGAAAGACAACCCAGGAAGTAACTATATCTAATGTCTTGAAATAAAAAACTCAAATATCTACTCACCAAAGTGAAGTCCCAATGGGGGCCAGGTGTTAAAAATGTGAAGGAGCTACCTCTCCGAAGGGAATATCTGTTAAGAGAAAATTCAAACATTAAACAAATTGAGAGTAACTTCAGTAAAATAAAGCACTAGACAGATTAAAAGCTACCTTTTTCAGTTTCAAAACTGTTTAAAGTAGCCTTATTCAAGTGCAGAACTAAGGAGAGGGTATGGAAAACAAAAAATCAGGGTATTTAGGTTCTGGTCACTTTCAGAATCTTTACAAAAGTTAAAGAGCCTTTATAAAATTAGTGAAAAGAGTTAGAAGATTAAAAAAAAATAATTCATCAACCCAAGCCGAGTTTATTTTAGAAACAGATACATGATTCAATAATATGAAAGGTATTTATTTAATACATTGTTCTAATAGCTTAAATAAAAAACAGCAAATGATGCAAAAAATTATTTGATAAAACTCAACATTCATGCCTAATATTTTAAAAACAAGAATAAAAGGAGGGCCCAGCCCAGTACATAGTGGTTAAGTTTGCAAACTCCAGGGTTCGCAGGTTCAGATTGCCAGTGCAGACCCAGCACCACTCGGTGAGCCACACTGTGGCGGCATCCCACATAAAATAGAGGAAGATTGGAACAGATGTTAGCTCAGTGACAATCTTCTTCAAGCAAAAAGAGGAAGACTGGCAACAGATGTTAGCTCAGGGCCAATATTCTTCAAAATAAAAGAATAAAAGGATACTCAACGTAAAAAGCAAAACCTAAAAGCATTTAATTTGCATTTCATGTTTACATATCTTCCATGTACTGATTTTTTAAAAAAATTATGACTTAAACCAAATAAAAAGCTTTAAATAACTACATATGAGACAAAGGTCTCAAGTAAGATTAAATTTGACAAGGATTTTGTTCTTTACTATCGACAGATTTTTCTTCTGTGTCACCTTTCCATTCAATGTAAAGAAATAAAGGAAGAGAATTCTTGTGACAAAAATCTATCTTCACCTTTATAAAACACAAACTCTATGTTTATAAAACAAGTAGAAAATCACAAAACAAAGCTAGCACAGGAAATAAAGACAGTTTATAAACTATACTTATTGTTAATTGCTTCAGATGTAAATAAATAGGTTTTTCCCCCTTGTGGAAATAAATGAAGACCAACCAAACAAAAAAAAGCAAAGGCCATTTGTTCAGAGCTTGCTATAGCAAAGGGAGTCAGCCACCATCACTTGTGTTTAGGCAAACTCAAAGGCAGGCTGAGGAGTGGGAAAGCTTTAGAGGGGAAAAAACGGTGTGCCCTGACTGGAGGATGCTGGCAAAGAGGAAGCTGCAGGCAGAACTAGGAGCAGGGCATCCTATGTGATTGATTAGGGTGCATATTTGGCTTTTTGTGGTTGGTTCTAAGTTGGAATAAAGGACAAAAATTAGGGAAGCTGGCAGTTGTTCAAGTCCTGGCCATTTTGGGCTGACTGTTACAGAAGTTGTTTAGTTTCCTAGATTGTAAGGCCATCATCCATTTGTATATCTGTCTCTCACTCTGACTGTCCAAGTATGATCTTCTTTTCATTCTAAGTTACAGAAACACCACAGATAGCTGCTATTCCTACAAAAATTTACAAGCTTCAATCAAACAGAAGGGTTTCTGTAGTTTTCTAAGCTATTTAAATATAAAGCAGAAGTCTGTTTGTATTTTGACAAGGAACACAAGGGAAAATGGCTACAAGGAGAAAGAGGGGATGAAACCAACTTCATGGAAGAATTAATTCTTAAGTAATTCTAAAGCTGAATGAAAGAGAAATAGCAATTAGCAAAGTGTGCAAGAGCCAGGAAGGCTCTCTGGGCAAAGGGAATAGCACATGTTAAGGGGTTGTGAAATGAATTACATTCAGGAAACTGCAAGTAGTTCCTTATGTTTGAGTATCAAAATAAATAAGGAAGGGCTAGATCATGATAAAAGGCCTTCTGCACAACCTTTAAAGAGTATGGACTTGATCTTGAATATGTATGGCAGCTATCAGCTATTGAATTCTGTCACGAGGATGGATTGGAAGAAGGTAAGACTGGTTAGGAAGACTAGTTAGGAGGCAGCTCCAGTTTTGCTTACAATAGACAGATGGTAACCGGCTGAGGCAATAGCAGCAAGGTTAGAGATTAGAAAGAGGGCTCAGGGCCCGGCCCCATGGCTGAGTGGTTAAGTTCGTACCCTCCGCTCCGGCGACCCAGGGTGTCGCTGGTTGGGATCCTGAGCGTGGACATGGCACCACTCGTCAAGTGATACTGAGGCAGTGTCCCACATAGCACAACCAGAGGCACTCACAACTAGAATACACAACTATGTTCTGGGGGGCTTTGGGGAGAAAAAGAGGAAAAAAAAAAAAAAGATTGGCAACAGTTGTTAGCTCAGGTGTCAATCTTTAAAAAAAAAAGACGGAGACTTAATGACAAAATTGGTAGATTTTTCCTTTTCCTCCCTATGCCTGTTCAGTTACCACCAAGTTTCCTGGCCTAGTGAAGTATGATGTCACTAATAGTAATTAGAAACAGAGAAAGATCTTTAGGTATTTAAAGCAAACATTTCCTAAATAATTATTTGGGAAAGATTAAAACACAGTAAGCCTTTTATTACTCCTAGAGCTCAAATTTTTTTTCGAGAGCCTCTTTAGTGGAACAAGATAACTTAAGGAATTGATTTTTCTTGCCACTGCAGAAAAGTCAAGCAACAATAAAGAAAACAGTATGATTTCTTGATAGAACACTAGGACAAAAAGACATCTGAAATAAATCATAATTCATATGACTAAACAATATATATATAATAAACAAATGCTTAAAGATTATAGGGAAAACAGACCTTCAGACCATGAGTCCATAGACCACACTCTTTAAAAACACTGCTCTAGGTAAGTGCTATCATATACTACATGATTAAAAAGAGCCGTCAGTGGGGACTGGGTAGAGAAGCAGCAATTATAATTTCTCAGAAGATTATTTTTAATCTAATATAAAAATTCATTGCAAAGTAGGAATCACAGTGGCATTTAAAGCAGTCAATAAACACTTCCTTTCAGGTATAAGACAAGTGTTAAGGAGAACACAAAACCAAAGCTATTCATTTCTTTATTCCCTGGAATCGACCATACTGACACTCAGAATGAACTTGATGTCTGAAAGCTAGACAGAAAAATAGCTCTCAGGAATTTTAAATAGGGCAACAAATTGAAAAAGTATTTCCAATTGGATGGCAAGATTCTTTCCAGCACGAGCTGAAATCAGCTTTACACTAATGCTATTTTTTCCCATTTCAATAACAAGTACCTATTTATTTTGATTACTCATGGAAAAAAGGAACCCAAAAAACAAACTGTGCCCAGAACACATGTGAGACAGTGCCAACTTTCAAAAATCTTGGAAAGACATACAGTCATTTTTCACAGAGGTCTGACTCAAAATGGAATAGCTATTTTAAATCCTTGTGGGAAAAAATTTTTGATTTCACAAAACATTAAGATTATAAGTGGCCTTACTAGAAGGTACCCAGTATAATCTATTTAAAGGGGGTTTAAAGGCTAAAATAAGTGACGGTCCTTCATTTTTTCAAGAATTTTTGTCCAATCCCCTTTTCTCATATATCCAAATAATTATAACATTTAAGGCATAAAATAAACTAATACCTGAAGGAACTAGCTTGGTATATTAAATTACATTTCCTATCAACTCCATTGTGATTATTCCTTGGCCTCCAAAATACTTCCTTTCGTATCATTTGATGCGTTTTCAAACAACGTAAATTATTTTTACACTAAACTAGTTTTAGTCTAAACAAAGCATAATTACAATGGTAAAGTTGATGTTCAAAAACCTAATCCTTCTGTTGATTCATTCTTTAACTAAATTATATTTGCAGCGATTATGATTTGTGTCACTGCCCTCCTCCATCACAGCAGATAATTAAGAGCTGAACTGGAATTATAAATGGCAGAAAGGTAGCTCAATGAACATTTTCATAAGGTGTACCAGACAATATAAGTGAGATAACTCTTCCAATTCAAAAGGAAAATAAATCACAAAGATATAAAGATACAGGCTTATAATAAGGTAGATATTTAGAGGCTTACAATGAAAAACAACCAAAATGAGTGAGCAAAGTAATATTTTTAAAAAGCAAGTGAAACAGAAAGACTAATGATAGGAATATAGCAGAGGAGGTCATTGACATTAGCAAGAAAGATGACTTGAGGCATAGGGACACCTGAAATATGACAAAGTATAATTTAAAATTGTTTGGAATTCCTCTGGATCTTTTAACAATGATTTCCTATGTGAAAACAAGAAAAGAATACAATAGCACTGAAAAACTAGCTGCTGGGCTAAGGAAGTTGCTCCCACACATCAGCAGTGCACCTCAAATAAACGCCTCAGCCTAATTACAAACTACTACACGTAACTCACAAATAGCAAAAATTAAAAATGTTAATCTGTAAATGCCAAGGGTACCATGAATGTAGGAAAAATGATGTAAACTATTCTCTGTAGTTAACATTTGTTGATATTTGGAGTGTTGAACTACTCAGATTCCCAATTTCTTTGCAAATTAGGCAAAAAACAATGAATATTATTACAGAAATAATCCATTTATGTACGTCAAATATCTGATGTAGTAGACATCTACTGTTTTGACTGCTCAGTGTCTTTGCTATAATTGCCTCCTCTTCTAGTTCATAAAGATTCCGGAGGAGCTGATAATCAAGTAGACTATTTCCCCTACCATACCGGGGTTTTCTCACTTGTATCTGAGAGTCCCAAATAATAGACACATTTTGAAACATCTCTAGTCTAGAATACAGCTGAACATCTAGAAACCAGCAGATACACACCATTCCAGACAATATCCTACACTAATACTCAGACCAACCTTTAATGCCTTTGTATTATGCAATTCGAATACATGTATCAGGGTGCCTTGCCCACAGCATCAAATTCAGGGGGAAGGATAAAGGGCAAAACAGCAGCAGCAAGTTAACAGTGAGCGAAGAGAAAAATATCCAAAAGCATACATCATTAAAAATGTAGTAGCATAAGCTTACCATATTACCCAGCAATTCTACTCCTAGAAATCTACCCAAGAGAAATGAAAACATATGTTCACACAAAGACTTGTGTCTAAATGGTCATAGCAGCATTATCCATAATAGCTCCAAACTGGAAACAATTCACATCTTCAACAGCTGGTAAACGGCAAACCAAAACATGGAATATTCATTCCATATAATGGAATACTATTCAGCAATAAAAAGGAACGAAATATTGATGCATGCTATAATACGAATGAACTGCAAAAACATGCAGAATCAAAAGATTACATATTGTATGATTCCATTTATATGAGATGTCCAGAAATAGAAATTTATAAAGGTGGAGAGGAGATCAGTGGCTGCCCAGCCCTAGGGGGTGGGAGTGGAGACTGAGGTAATATTTTGGGTGATGAAATGTTCTAAAAGTAGACTGTGGTGATGGTTGTATAACTCTATAAATTTGCTAATAATCATTGAATTGCACATGTACAATGGGTGAATGTTATGATATAAAAATTGTATCTCAATAACACTGTTAAAAAGTGTGGGAGCCAACAGCCTTAGGAGCTGACATGCGCATCCCCTTATTTTTAGCAACTATTACTATAAATGGCAATAACAAAGACAATTCTTGAGTTACCAAGAATGGACTCAATTACTTATGTTTATACGCTATAATTTAGTTTAAAATACGTTCTGAAAAATATCCCATCTAAAAAGTTAAATTCCCTTAAAGGGAATAGGAATCTTCAGATCTGAGTGTACAACAGCTAGCCTGGCTTAAGACTGTACCTTTAACCCGGGATATCCATTCTACAAATTCATCAATTTTACTGGAAAAATGAACTTCAAAGAGTATATTATAAAATACTTAAAAAGATCAGTATGTATTTATATTCCCACCATACAGGTAATGTGTAATGTTCTTAAATGTGGCTATGTGAGTGATAGTAATTGTTTCACTGATTAATATTGATATATCTCTTTAGAGACATTAAGTGGAGGAAGCATGGCAAATGGAGATACAGGACAAAATTCTTCGAGTATCTAGCTGTGAGATTTCATCGAGCTTTAAGGGTTTCATATATAAAAGAGACTATACTAGGGGGCTGGCCCCGTGGCCGAGTGGTTAGGTTCATGTGCTCCGCTGCAGGCGGCCCAGTGTTTGGTTGGTTCGAATCCTGGGCGTGGACATGGCACTGCTCATCAGACCACGCTGAGGCAGCGTCTCACATGCCACAACTAGAAGGACCCACAACGAAGAATATACAACTATGTACCGGGGGGCTTTGGGGAGAAAAAGGAAAAAAATAAAATCTTAAAAAAAAAAAAAAAAAGGCTATACTAATTTTGAAGGCCTTCTCTTTCAGTCCTAAAATGCATGTCAATGGTTATTTATAATAACAGCAACAAAAAAATTTATTGAATGTTTATTATGTACCAGGCACTACTTATTCTAAGCATTTTAGATGCTTATATGAGTTATATGCATTAATTCATAATCCTCATGGCAACTCCATAAGGTAGGTACTATTATTATTCCCACTTTATAAAAGAAGAAGCTGGGGGCATGCGGTGGGCGGGGGGGGGGGGGGGGGGGGGGGGGGCGCCTTCTTTAACTAACTTGGTCTAAGTCCTGAAGCTGGGTACTTAAGGGTTACTGTAAATACTCAATTAAGAACATGATTACCCTTCAACCTTGTTCCCCACACAGACACAGATGAAAAGAAGTTAATCTTGTTAATTTGCTGTTTTCTTGTTTAACCTGAGGGATGATGCAACTGTCACAAGGATTTATGAGCTTGCTTTGCAGAAGAAAAAGAATGCCTTTAAAGAAGTTACAACCATCAAATAACCAGCCCCCAGTTGCTGCTGACCCCAGAAGTCTCATTGCCCAAGGGCTTATCTGGAATGCAAGAAATACCGATTTCCCCTTCATTTCGCCGAAACTCCTCCTCCCAAGCCCCTTAGCTCTATAAAGAACCCCTGCTTTCTTCTTTGTTAAGGCGTATTTGAGAGAACCTATCCTCTTGCCTTCTCACTTTGGCCAACTTGAACAAACCTTTCTCCATCTCCAAGCACCAGCGTCTTAGTGATTGGCTTACTGTGCATCAGGTACACAATTTAAGATTAAGAGGTTTGGTATCAGTCTCAAAGTAGCCAATCAGTAATCAGGATTCACATCCAAGCAGCCTGGCTCCAGCATTGTGCTGTTAACAATTACATTACACCACCTCAACAAGAGCTGGTAATAGAGCTAATTGCTAAATATTCTTTGATAGAAGGTAAGTAAGAGATAACTCTAGTGTTTCCTGCAGAAAGTAAAAATAATGATACCTAAAATTTATGGAGTATATGCTATGTTTAGGTAGTGTTCTAATGCTTTACAAGAATTATCTCACATAATTTTCACAACCTTATGAGATAGATATTACGACATGAGATTTAAGGAGATTAAGTCCTCAGCAGCCAGAGTTTGAACCCAGGAAGTCCGATTGTAAAGACTAAGCTCTTTAAACACTACAGTTTTATTTGGCTGTGAGTCTCAGTCTAAAGGAATGTACATTCCCAGAGAAAATAATTAGGTGAATCAAAGCTCAGGCCATTCAGTGTCCGGAAAACGAGGCCAGAAATGCAGGCCTTCTGAGCTCTGAATCATGTCGTGGGGCCCAGGGCTGTCTATGGACAAGACCCTTGCCTACTACCCAGAACAAAAAGGGAGAAAAGGGGAGAAAAGAGTTAAGAGGCCTATCGTATAACATGAAGCACCTACGTTGAAAGCTTACATCCCACTGGATATCAGATGTTTCTACTCTTTTCTCTCCCTAATTATCTTTCCTCTGTCATACCCTTTAGCAGTCAGCGCACATGTATTATGGACAAAAACTTTTTTTACCTCAGTGTGAAACAATCCCAAGTATCAACATTTAGCAGAGACCAATCAGCTTCATAATCCTTCTTTTAACTTGGTACAGATTGACAAGAGATTTTCACATATTGATGTATATGGGGTAGCTATTCTGGTTCAAAACTGATTCGGCTTGAACTAAAGAAACCTGACTTATGGCCAATCAAACATACATTGTACATCTGCTTTAACCATTAGAGTAAAGAATGCACTCTCTTCAGATAAGAATGCATACTTCCCCTCCTACAAGCCAGTACTGGTAATGCCCTATGGGTACAGTGTATTAGTACTCTTGAAGATAAGTTCCCTTTCCTGGACATCAGGGTCATGTTGACCTGTTAATTTGCAACTGAATACCTCTTTGAAACTTTGATGAGTATGTATCCTGGGTGTGTTTAACGTATGTTCTTTGTTCTAAAAAGGTATAAAACTGTACTGAAAACCATGCTTCTCTGGAATGCTTTCTTCCTTTGTGGAAACTGCCTTCGTAGGTTATAATCCTTACCCTGAGTCAGGTAAAACTCACCTTATCTCTCTTACCTATAGAACGGTCATTGGTTATTTTGCGTTGACATTTCTTGGCACAGTGTGGCAAGATTTCAGAGAAACCCACTGGAGACCATGTGAAATCTACATTTGATTGGTGCTTGGTTCAGCATGGGCCCATTGAGCACCCTCCCCTCCCTCTAGCTTCACTGCACTCTTTGGGTGCCCTGATGAATTCCTCCTGAAACCCCGACCTCCTTATTAAAGTTGTAGGTCCTGACTTTTACTTGAGCTGTTTCAAGTCTTAACACTAGGTGTCTTAAGCGGGTACTGGTACATATCCTAGGTAAGAGGAACCTAGGGGGAATTTACTAGGTAAGAGGAACTTAAGGAGAATTTCCTAGGCCAGGAGAGCCTAAGGGGAACTTTGGAGTGTATGGGGCAGGCTGACCTTTTAATTTGGCTTTAAACTGGAAAGAACTGTGTCTATATAAAGTCTGAGCAAATTGTTTAATAGCAAAATGAGAGACTGAAAACTCCAACTCTGGAGAGATGGGACACCTGTCACAGGCTATTTTAGGATGTGACATTCACAAACAGCACATCTCTCACCTACCACACTGTCCTTAGAAATTGTTCAGACTTTATAGTAAAGTGAAATGAAACTAAAATGAGAAATTGCACTTCTAAAAGCCAACCAGTTCTGGAATAGGCAGCTTCCCTCTGGGAACTGTGGCTGGCTTCATGTACAATATGTACAGAGCCAATACTTGCAAGTTCTTAACAAAATGGAGGTAACTGTAAATGGCTGGATCTTTGGAAGAGGATAGCCCAGGATAATTTAAAATTACAGTGGCCACTTGGGGGCTCTTTTGAGCTCCCAAAACTTGTCTTTTTTGTGTACTAAATTTAAGAGCTGCAGAGCGGAGATTAAATACAATCTTTAATCTCCAAAGAGCCAAGTGCGCCACCTTCTGGCACAAGTGATCAAAAACTAAAGGTTCCAGAACCTGTAAATATTTATAAAGAACAGCAAAATCTTCCCGAGCTTGTTTTGTGTCCTGAGAGCTTAGACGATAATCCTCAGGTTGGGGACCCCAAAACACAGTCAGACAAACATTGGGTTGCCCTCAACTGCGGTCTGAGATGGTTGGACAGAAATGTGCATTGCACTCCATTTGCAGCTAGAGTTCCACCAAACTGATGCCAGCCTCAGGGAAATGACATTGGCCATTAGAAGGAATGTTCCAATTAGATAAGATCATTTTAAGAAGTGCACTTAAAAGCAACGCCTTTAAGTTTCCGAAATAGCCTTATTGGAAGTTTTGTTGCAAAAAGCTAACAAAAAATTAGGTTATAAGGGGTACCTAAAAGAAGTCTGCTACGTCAAAGCTTTACAGACGCGCTCTACCTTAGAAGGAGGGCCCACTATGAACCCCTCCCAGAGTTAACAAGACTGATTTTCTGGGAAAGTGCTACCCTTAAATAGTCAAAGGAAAACCAAAATTAAAAATCAATAGAGTTGTTTAATGCTGCCAAGTATAGTTACTGTTTGTCCTGGTTGAAACCTGACAAGATATTTGAAAGAATTTAGCAATTTATGATCAGAAATTTGGCCAAATTGGAAGCTGATATTCAAAGCCCAGTAGGAACTTTTTAGGCCTTCTTTCCTAAATTAAGATAAAACTAAGTATCTAGAAAGAATGAAGAAAATTAAGGGTAATATAATTGGGTAGACATGTCAGTCCTTTGATAACTAACTAACGTCCACTGTTTATCTCTCTGGGAGCTATTATCTAGACAATCCCAGATTCCCAAGACTGAAAGAAAAAAAAAAGGGGAGGAAAGCAGCTTTGGACATGCAGACTGCTACGAAAGCAGCACTGCCCAAAAATCTCAGGAAAAATTTAAAAATGGAGGCTATAAAATCTTTCTTGCATCTGTGTATTTATGTGTTTGTCTATATATGTATATTATAAATATGTGATATTTTTCTACCACCAAATGGTATTATTAAAGACCAGTTTATAAGAGAGTGCTATCCAATCGGCTTAAATATGTGCTTACATATATTATTTCTAAATCTAATAGAAACTAACCCAAAGATTTTTCAAGTTAACATGATATAAAATAATCCTTGGTAAACAAAAACTTATTTAAGCTTGTTGGTTTGGTTGAAATAAACATGCTTCCACGGTTATCAGCATTGGATATGATACAGACACGTTACCTCTGTTACAAAATTTGCCAGCAAAAATAATAGCTTAGAATGATAGGTGATTTTCTCTAATGTCTCATGAAGTTTTTCTAGGCAATCTAAACATAATAATTGGAAACAAACTAAATGGATGTAAGTAAGAGAAAAGTTTTTGGGTAAACTTTCTAAGAATAATGATTCTTATGGTATATGTATTTAAAATAACTTCAAGATCTTTTGATAACAAATCTTAAGAGTTTTGTTAAAGGAAGTTAAATGATAGAAATTTATTGAGTATCTAGGTCATTTCCACATAAGACAAAATTTAGACATTAATTACTAAACATAGGTTTATCTACCTTTGTCTTATTATAGAGAAACTAGAAAAATGCTTGGGTTTATTAATAAATATGCTTTGTGCCACACTGAGAAATTTTCTATGAAGACGCACATGTTTCTAGACAGTATTTGTGGGTCTACCAATCCACAGGGTGATAATGTAAAATATAGGGAAAATGTCTTTGTATACAAGAAAAGTAAATGTATGTTCCCAGTAAAGCAGACAAGTATAAGGAATGGAGATATTTCTGTTCTAGAGTACTAAGAAGGAGGGCAGGCATGGGACAAATTCTGGACGTGAAAAGAAAGTTATAGAAAGATTGTGGAAGAGGAACCCTGAGGAAGGAATTCTGTGCATGATCAAGTTGGCTAAGACTAAAATGAATTTAAGTTTTAATATCAAAAGCAAGCTGATACAAAAATCAGAACTTGGTTTTTCTTTCCTTTAAAAGGATAATTTTCTTGGACTTTAAGTCTGCTCTTGATAAAGAGATGATGAAGTATCTTTTGAGTAGTCTACCAGAAGGGTAGGGATTTTATCTTTTATCAAAATAAGTTTCCTGTATTGTCTTTATCAGGTCTTTAATCATAGGAGCTAAGGTTTTCTTTACAGCTATTTAATTTTCTGCATTTGCCTGAAAATCTTTAATAGTCATCACGGTTAAACGGATAACTAAGCACTTTTTCACAGTGACTTAGGATCTTGTTTAAGGGTTTAAGACCTTTTGAGGGGCTGGCCCTGTGGCCGAGTGGTTAAATTTGCACACTCTGCTTTGGATCCTGGGCGCAGACCTACATACTGCTCATCAAGCCATGCTGTGGTGACATCCCACACCTACTGCTAAAGCTGTTGCCCTTCTGCAAGGAAAGGCCTCAACCCAATGTGAGAACACACAGATCATTACTAAGATATACTCATATCCTTGAGACAGTGGCATTTGAACAAAGTTGAGTTAGCCATACCTCAAAGGATCCTTTAGGAAGGGGTAAGTGACCTTGCAGTAGGATAATTCCTGTTAGGAGAATTCCTACCAAGTTAACCAGTGACTGGGGAACTCATTTCCCTGGACCAGTAGTTAAACCCATCTGTGACATTTGGCCAATAATGCAGACTTTCTCAGGTCTTATTACGCCCAGTCCTTGGGATTAATGGAAAGAACTAGTGGCACTACCAAAACTCAATTCGCAAAACTTTCAAGAAGCATTTACTCTCTCATGCTCAAAAGTTCTTCCACTAGTACTTCTCAATCTTAGATCTACACCTTTTGGTAAACATTGGCTGTCTCCTTTTGAAAGAATTAACAGGAGAGCCTATGCAATTAGATGAGGGACCATATGAACCAACTTTGCTTAAGAGATATATATTACATTGTTGTCAGGGTCTCACTGAGGTGCTTAACAGAAATGAAAGCTTGGTAGCTGATTCCTTTCACAAAGAGCTCCCGGGAGATGAAGATCTTAAGGATCATGGACTACAACCTGGAGAATTTGCTTACTGGAAGAAGCATCAAATAAGAGACTCTCTGAAGCCCTGTTGGAAAGAACCACAACAGGCACTTTTAACCAATCCATGTGCTGCAAAATTAAAGGGCAAAGACTCACAATTCACATTTCTCATTTAAAAAGGCCCCTCGCCAAAGTGGATTTTTCTTTTTTTAATGTCTCTCTCTTTTTATTTTTGGTGAGGAAGATTGGCCCTGAGCTAACATCTGTGCCAGTCTTCTTCTACTTCGTATGTGGGATGGTGCCACAGCATGGCTAAGATGAGTGGTGTGTAGGTCTGCACCTGGGATCTGAACTCGCAAACCCCTGGCTGAAGAGGTGGAGTGCACGAACTTAACCACTACGCCACCAGGCCAGCCCATAGAGTGGATTTCAACTCCTGTTTCTGACACCTGACTTTGACTGACCAAGACAAATACTTCCAAACCAGGATGAGAAGATAGCACCTGTTGTAGACAGTTGTCCCAAGACTCTGGACCAGGCCTGTATTTTCAACCTTCTATCTCCTCATTTAAACCCTTTGGTATAAGACTGGAATGCAGCCTAGAGTGATGGTAACTCTGTAAGAATTTCTTTTCCTGATAAAGACCATACCCAAAACTCATCCTTCTAACCTAATCATTTCAAATATTAAGTTTATTACCATTGTTATAAACATGTAACCATAAGTTATGTAAAAGCACACATACAATGTTTGTGCAATAACCTAAGGATAATTGATAAATTACATAACCTATGAAATGCTTCCCCTGTCAATATATACCTCTATGCTTGTCCACTATATCCAACTATTTCCCCTCAATGTGGATAACCAGGCAATCAAAGAAAAGCCTAGCACCAATGGACATGATGGACCTAGGGCAGGGAGCAACCACCCTGGCACTGATGGACAATATCTTGATCATCAGTGCTTGTTATCAAAAGATTATTGATCAAAAGGGAAAATGACAAGAGATTTTCACATTTTGAGGTACATAGGGTAGCTATTCTGGTTCAAAACTGATTCGGCTTGAACTAAAGAAGCCTGACTTATGGCCAATCAAACATGCATTGTCCATCTGCTTTAACCATTAGAGTAAAGAATGCACTCTCTTCAGATAAGAATGCATACTTCCCCTCCTACAAGCCAGTACTGGTAATGCCCTATGGGTACAGTGTATTAGTACTCTTGAAGATAAGTTCCCTTTCCTGGACATCAGGGTCATGTTGACCTGTTAATTTGAAACTGAATACCTCTTTGAAACTTTGATGAGTATGTATCCTGGGTGTGTTTAATGTATGTTCTTTGTTCTAAAAAGGTATAAAACTGTACTGAAAACCATGCTTCTCTGGAATGCTTTCTTCCTTTGTGGAAACTGCCTTTGTAGGTTATAATCTTTACCCTGGCTCAAGCAAAACTCACCTTCTCTCTCTTATCTACAGAATGGTTATTAGTTATTTTGCATTGACAATATTTAAAACAGTAAGCCATCTCTCCTAGGTTCTGCACATCCTAGCCACTTCTATTTCCTAGCTTATACTCTAGTCTAGCTCCTGCTTCTTGCTTGGATGGTCAGGATTAACAATTAGCAATGAGTGTGGCTGGAAATGAGGTCCAATCATGTGGGTCAAGTTGATTAAAGGGCAGGCCCAGTAAACAGCAGCACGTGAACACACAAACCCATGCTGACTAGCTTCATTTTAAATTCCTGACCACAAATTTCAAGAGGGTCTCCAGTTCTACCCAGCAACGCCATTACATTCCCCTTGTCATTTCCTCTCCTATCCTCTAAAATAACTATTTCAAGTCTTTCTCTCATTACTCTTCCAATACTCCCTCCCTACCCCCACCTCACTTTTAGCTTATGACTTTGCATCTCATTATATAATATCCCACATACTTATACTGTCCAATCTACCAATATACCTTAAACTTTTCCTTCTCTTTTGTTATAATGGATAAGCTGTATTTTCTAAGGCCAAACTCTCCATTTGTACACTGGGTCATATCCTCTCTTCCCTAACTCTTTAAAAGCAGCCAGAGACAAAACTCATTAACTCTAAAGGAATGAGAATTAAGAAGTGTAAATGTATGAAACGTAACAAATTAGTGACACAAATTGCCAAGGGAAGATCCTTTCTGAGCAAGGAAACATGGGCAGTGAAACGAGGTTTTCATAAGGAAAAGTAATTGTGCAATCAATCTAGTGAGCTGAAATTAGCTGTTTATTTTCATAGAACAATATTTTTATTTGAGAGAAAGATAAAGAAATCATTATTATTTGGACTTACGTATTTTGCAGACATTTATTCTATAATGAAGCATTGCTACCAAAGATAAAATCTGAGCTTTCAAATCAAAATTCAAATTTTTGAAAACTGGTATCCATCACTGTGGGCGTGACATCTTCCTAAGACTCAACAAGCTTGTCACATGAGATTGGTGGTGATATTAATGATGGTGATTTTTGATAGCTTTTTTGATATGCAACAAAGTGTTTCAAATTTTGGAAGATCTGCATAACTCAGTGCATCAATATTTTCCAAATGACAAATGTCACAAAATCATGAATGGGTAAAAAAAAAAAAGAAATCTATTCACAAGTTATGCAGACCAGGGGCTGACCCTGTGGCCGAATGGTCAAGTTCACGTGTTCTGCTTCAGCAGCCCAGGGTTTCACCAGTTTGGATCCTGGGCGCAGACATGGCACCGCTCATCAGGCCATGCTGAGGTAGCATCCCATATAGCACAACCAGAGGCATTCACAATTAGAATATACAACTATGTACTGCGGGGCTTTGGGAAGAAGAATTAAAAAAAAAAGAAGATTGCCAACAGTTGTTAGCTCAGGTACCAATCTTCAAAAAAAAAGTTAAGCAGACCAAAGCATTTTAACATAACAGAGAAGGAAAAGTTCACTGATATGGTTTCAGATTACAAACTGCAGCCAATCATTAAGAAACTACCACATGTCAAGTTCTAGTGTATTATCAAAGATTACCCACAATTATCTGAAAAGACTCTTAAAGTATTCATGCCTTTTTGAACTAAAAATACACATCAGGGCAGATTTTCTTTATATACTCATATTTCATTCTTTACATACTTCAACTTTATGTACTGCAACACATTAAATGCAGAGGGGAGACATAAGAATCCAGCTCTCTTCTGTTAAGCTAGATATTCGACATTTGTGAAACTTAGAAAACAATGCCTCTCTTCTAATTTTGATTTTGAAAATCACTGTTTCAAAAAATATGCTGTTTATGCTAAAATGTAATGGGTCTTTTCAAAGTAAATATTTAAAAAATTAATCAGTTTTAATTCCTAATATGATAACTAGAATTCACATAAACAAAAGCTCTTTGGTGTCCTCAACAATTTTAAAGAGTGTAAAGAGGTCCTGAAGCCACAAAAATAAGAACTGCTGCCCTAGAGAAAACCTGCACAGGCGCACAGAGGAAATGTACCCTCCACCTCACAAAAGAAATGAACTTAAAAACCAAATATACCTTAAATACCAAATAAACTCCATCTGAATTATGAAAAGAGATTTTAAAAACTATTATAGCTAATGATATTTCACTGTATAAAAGTACCATGGAGTTTAATTTTCTCCCACTGTTTTTCTAAGCTTTTTACTATAAAAATATATTGTCATATACTTCTTTGTACAACCACCCACATATGCTTATGCAATTACTTTCTGAAGATAAATTTCTATAAGTAAAGCTGCTTGGTTTAAATATATGCATTATTATTTTTTTTTTCCTTAAAGATTGACCCTGAGCTAACATCTGTTGCCAATCTCTTTTTTCCCCTTCTTCTTCCCAAAGCCCCTCAGTACATAGCTGTATATGAGAGTTGTATGTCCCTCTAGTTCTGCTATGTGTGGCATTGCCTTAGCAGGGCTTGATTAGTGGTACTAGGTCCATGCCCAGGATCCAAACTGGCAAAACCCTGGGCCACCAAAGTGGAGTGCGTGAACTTAACCACTCGGCTGTGGGGCCAGCCCCAATGTATGCCTTATTAAAATCTTGTTTTATCCAACAGATTTCCCTCCTACATATGCGTAATGGGAGTACCAAAAGGAGAAAAAGAATATGCCAATAAATAATGGCTGAAAACTTCTCAAATTCACTGAAAAACAATAACCTACACATCCAGAAAGTGCAATGAACTCCAAGTAGGATAAACACAGAGATCTCAGGCATTTCACAGTAAAAATGGCCAAAGATAGGAGGAAACCTTAAAAGCAGCAAGAGACACATGACTTGCTACTTACAAGGGAATCCCAACAAGATTAACGCCTGAGGGTCTGGCCTGGTGGTGTAGTGGTTAAGTTTGCCTGCTCTGCTTCTACGGCCCAGGATTTGTGGGTTCAGATCCCAGGCGCAGACCTACACACTGCTCATCAAGCCATGCTGTGGCAGCATCCTACATACGAAATGAAGGAAGATTGGCACAGATGTTAGCTCAGGGCCAATCTTTTTCACACACACAAAAATAAATAAAAATAAAAATTAATGGCTGACTTATCAGCAGAAACAATGGAAACCAGAAAGTAGTGGGATAACACTTCCAAAGTGCTCAAAGAAAAAAAGACTATCAACAAAGAATCCTAAATCAAGCAAAACTATCTTTCAAATATGAAGACATTCCCAGATAAACAAAAACTGAGAAAATGTGTTGCTAGTAGACCTATCTTGCAAGAAGTACTAAAGGAAGTACTTCAGGCTAAAAGCAAGTGAGGCCAGATGATAATCTGAATCCACACACACACAAAAAAGAGCACCAACAAAATCAGTTTAAATGAAGAAGAAAAGTAGAGAAATTAAATGCTATAAATTAGAAATGTTCATTTAATGCAAAAGAAAGCAATAAAGGAGGAATAGAGAAACAAAAGACATATAAAACAAAAGGTAAAACAGCAGACAAATAAAACTATATCAATAAATAACATTAAATATGGAGTAAAGAAAACAATCAAAAGATAGACTGTTAGAATAGATTAAAAAAACAAAGAAATATGATCCAGCTATGTGCTGTCTATAGGAGATGTATGTTAGCTTCAAAGATACAAATAGCTTGAAAGTAAAAGGATAGACAAATATATCATGCAAACAGCAAGCTGGAAGAAAGCTACAGTGGCTATATTAATATCAGACAAAATAGACTTTAAAACAAAAAAAAGTTACCAAAGATAAATAGGGACATTTTATATTGATAAAAAGCTCAATCCATCAGGAAAATATAATAATTATAAACATATAAGCACCTAACAACAAAACAAAATACATGAAGCAAAAATTGACAGAAATGAAGGGAAAAATAGACAATTCAATAAAACCAGCTTTAACACCTCATATTCAATAACGGCAGAATAACTAGACAGAAGATCAACGAGGAAATACAAAACATGGACAACCCTATAAACCAACCAGATCTAACAGACATCTAGAGAACACTACATCCAACAACAGAATATAAATTCAAGTGTACACGCAGCATTCTCCTTGATAGACCATATTCTAGGGCATAAAACAAAACTCAATATATTTAAAAGGATATAAATAATAAAAAATATCTTCTCCAACCATAATGGAATGAAATTGGAAGTCAACAGCAGGAAAAAAATTGGGAAACTCACAAATATGTGGAAATTAAATAACACACTCCTAAATAATCAATGGGTCAAAGCAGAAATCAAAGGGAAATCAGAAAATAATTTGAGATTAATGATAACCAAGACACAAAATATCAAAACTTACAGGATGCAGCTAAAGCAGAGCTTAAAGGGAAATTTATAGCTATAAATGCCTATATTGAGAAAGAAAAAGATTTCAAATAAGTAACAACCTTCTATCTTAAGATGCTGGAAAAAGAAGGGCAAACTAGAGCAAGCAGAAGGATGGAAATAATAAAGGCTAAAGTAGAAATTAATTAAACACAGATGAGAAAGACAGTAGAGAAAAATTAGTGAAGCCAAAAGATCAAGATTGACAGTAGTTTAGATAGACTGACCAAGACAAAAAGAAAGACGACTCAAATTACTATAATCAGAAATAAGAGGGGATACTACTTACCTTACAAAGTTAAAAAGCATTATAAAGAAATACTATGAATAACTGTATACCAACAAATGAAATAACTTAGATGAAATGAACAAATTCCGAAAAAGACACAAACTACTGAAACTCACTTGAGAAGAAATAGATCTGTAACAAAGGAAGAGACTGAATGAGTAATCAACAAACTACCCACAAAGAAAAGCCCAGGCCCAGATTGCTTTACCCCTGAATCCTACTAAACATTTAAAAAATTAATTCCAATTTTTCTCTAATTTTTCCAAAAAATAAAATACCTAAAAAATTAAACAATTCCCAAATTTTTATCTGGTTACACAGATGGGTTCACTTTATGAACTCTCCTTGAGCTAAACACTGGTGATTCATGCACTCTTTCATTTGAGAGTTATACTTCAATAAAAGCTTTAAAAAAAGAAAAAAGCAAAAAAGAGAAAAGAAAAATTGTTGTGATGAACTTGTTAACAGGACTCTCATTAATACATCCCAAGGCAAACTTCTACCCTAGTCTTTCGTTTCGGAGAACATGGAGACCTATCTTTTGGTGCTTAGGCCAATCTCTTGGGGTTATCCTTCATTCCACTTTTTCTCTTAACTCCACATTTAACCCATCTGCAAATCCTATCAGCTCTAGTTTCAAAATACATCCCCAAATAGGAACATTTTTCACCACAACTACCACTCTCATAAGATGTCACAGCTGCAATAATAACTTCCTAATTGGTCTCCCTGATTCTATCCTTGCCACATAACAGACTGATCCCTTTAAACTATAGATCACATCATTTCCTCTTGTTTCTCAACTCATTCATTCACACTTAGTCTTTTCAACGGTCTACGAGGTACTACATGATCTGGCCCCAGCCATTTCTCTGACTTCATCTTCCACCATTCTCCCTTTTGTTTCACTCCACTCCAGTCATCTTGGCTTCTTTGCAGTTCCTTAAACACAGCAAATAGGATTCTACTTCAAAACCTTTGCACTTGCTACCCCTCTCTCCAAATATTCACATGACTAACTTCCTTAATTTCTTCAGATCTCTGCTCAAATGTCATCATTATCAACAGAGGCTTTTCCTTCTGAATTTTCCTAAAATAGCAACATCACTCTCTCCTTACTTCTATCCCCTGTACCATGCCTTAATCCTCTTCACAGCATGACCACCTGCTATTTTATATATTTATTTGATTACTGTCCTCTTCCCCCAACCAGAATTTAAGCTTCAGGAGAGCAGGGACTTCATCTTCATTTGTAAGGCAGAATTCCCAGTATTTGCAACAAGGCCTGGCATTAGGCAGGTGCTCAATAGTATTACCGAATGAACGTAGAATGAATGTAACATTACCTTTGTCTGATTTTTTTTTCTTGAGAAGATTAGCCCTGAGCTAACTACTGCCAATCCTCCTCTTTTTGAGGAGGAAGACTGGCCCCGAGCTAACATCCATGCCCATCTTCCTCTACTTTATATGTGGGATGCCTACCACAGCATGGCGTGCCAAGTGGTGCCATGTCCGCACCCGGGATCAGAACCCGTGAACCCCAGGCCACCGAAGCAGAATATGCGCACTTAACTGCTGCGCCACCGAGCCGGCCCCCCTTTGTCTGATGTTTTTGAAATCCATTTTCCTTTTCTCTTAACCTGTCTTTCCTGGTTCTCCTATTTCTCATTCTCAGAGATGAAGACTTCCTTCTCTCTGCTCTTTGATCTACCTCTTAAATATAGGGTGTGATCTGTACAAAGGCATCACAAAGGTATATTCAGGCAAGGATTACCCTAAACTTCAAAATAATAAAAACCAGTATCTAACAAAAAAGTCTAGCTTTATAAATGCCTTGTTGATGAAAGCAAGGTGTTTTCCTATCTCTTAAAAAAAGATTGGCACATCTAGGCATGACTGGAAAGTAGTTTATCTAAAGTAATAATGTGAAACAGATTACAGGGACTTTGGAAAAGATAAAGCAGATGTGGAATTATTCTTATAAAAATCAACAAATAACAGTTTAACATTTATTGAGCGCTCTCTGTATACAAGTACTGTGTATGCAGCTTACACGCATTATCACGGAATTTCACAACAACTTATAGGAAGTGAGTCTATTATGATGCCCATGGTACAGATGAAGACATAGCCTTAGAGATGTAAGGTCCAACAACCAGTGATTGGAACCTACCACCTCCAACACCGTGATGGGAAAGCAATGTCTTCAGTACTTTCTTACACCACTCCTCTTCCAGAAACAGCCTCCTGAACCCTCATCTAGCGTCCACCGCTTCCGGACACACGAGACGGAAGGTGAAATGTGTCAACAGTTAACGTCAGCGACCGTCCTCTTCCGTCTCTTCACTTCGGAGGCTGGACTCTCCCGAGCTGTGCTCTGTTCACCGACTTGGCCAGTTCTCAACAAGAAAGATGCTGGCCTCGGCCAAACATTTCGTTTTAAAGCTCTCTTTTAGGCTAAAAGTCTAGCGTCTGTTAGAAGTTATCGTGGCCCGGGTGACAGTTCCTCTCCCTCTACCCTGGAAGGTTCCAGCAGTTTCTGTGTGTCCTTTGCGTTTAGGAACCGCCCACACTCCAGCCGGTACCCCAGGGTGTGGAGAGCTCACCTCTACTGGTGAACCCGTGTAGCGCCCCCCACCAAGGGTTTGAGGAGGACGAGGGGGAGCAGCCCGCGCCCCAACAGTAGGAAGGTCTGGAGAAGGGTGAAATCCCAGCACTCCTACCAAGGAAAGGTGGGGAGGAGAGGGAGGAGGGCGTCCATCCCGCACCCCAGCCCGAGGAAGGGCCAGAGGAGGAGGGAGAGGAGGATGACCTCCCGCGCCCCCCTGAGGAAGGGCCAGAGGACAAGGAGGAGGGGGAGGAGGATGACCTCCCGCGCCCCCCCTGAGGAAGGGCCAGAGGAGGAGGGGGAGGGGGAGGAGGGTGACCTCCCGCGCCCCCGCCTGAGGAAAGGC
>NC_060278.1:27139430-27175133 GCF_021613505.1 Equus quagga
GGGAGGGGGAGGAGGGTGACCTCCCGCGCCCCCGCCTGAGGAAAGGCCGGAGGAGGAGGAGGAGGAGCAGCCTGCGCCTCGCCCCTCCCCTCCATCTCCCCCGCCCCCTTCTATCCCCCATTCTCGCTTCCCCCACCCCCGAGCCTCGGACCGGACGCCCAGGGCCCCGCCGCTGCAGCCCCCCGCGCTCACCTCCCGTCCGGCCCCGGCCCAGGGGTGGCGGCCGAAGGCCCTGCGGTGCCGTCCGCGCTGAGCTGGGAGGCCCGGCGGCTTCGCCTCCGCGGCCGGGGCTGCTTCGGGGCCGCCAGCTCGGGCTCCATGGCGCGGAGGGGGCTGGGGCGGTGGCCCGGTGCCCGGGAGGCCCGCCGGGACGGGCACGGCGCCCGACCGCTTCTGCCCGCAGAGGAGTTTCTGTCAGGAAGGCGCCGCCACCGCCGCCATCTTCCGGGGTTTGAAAATGGCGGCCGCGCGGCGACCAGCCAATCAGGGGACAGCGGGAGGTTGCTAGGAAACGTGAGTCCCGCCCCTTTCCCCCGGCGTGCCCCTCCAGGCTCTTAAATGAGGGCAGGAAAAGGAGCTTGGAGCTTGGTGGGAGGGGGTGGTCCTGCAGATAAGTGGGTGGCCTCCGACTGAATTCTGACTCCGTTCCTAAATTTCCAAGCCCTGGTACCTACCACACTGTTTAGTAGGACTTTCACCGAATGCCAAGAAAATTGGAAGCATTGTAGGTCTTAGCATTTGGGGAGAAAAGAGGCTGAAAGTAATGACCTAAATGAGGTTTGGTTTTTGGCCTCTTACGTGCTAAATTATTCATGTGCGATAAATCCCAGTTACCAGAGGGAGTGGAAATCTGTTATCAGGGCTGTCTTTAGGAAACCAGTGATATCCTGTCTCCCAGTGCTGAAGACAGTCTCTCCTTAGCAAAAGAGAGTGAAAGTGCCTTCATCCTCTGATTATAATAAGGCAGCAAAAGGCACAGCGTCACATAAAGGACCTTATTAAATAAAAAGACAGTTAAATGAGCACATTCTTTGATTTTAAATATTTCGTATGTGTCAAAGGCTTTAAAAAAATCTCTCGTTTGACACTATGATTCCATTTCTGGGAATCTATCCTAAGAAATAAAATTATATTTGCATTGAAGGGTGGCAGAATATACCACTTTGGCATGAGGATTATTTTGAGCTACAGGCCCTTGAAAAACAGCAGGTGCGAGAAGGACGTTCTGACCCCCGCTTTGCTTCCTGAGAGCAAAAGATGAAACAGTTGTGAGAGATGCCCTCCCTGTACCGGGAGGAAAGAAAGTTCTTATCACCAGAGATGGGGAGTCAAGGCATAGAGAATTCTGTACGAACAGACCTTACTAAAATAATTCTTGTCCTTCTTTGGTCTCCTTATATGATTTAGTTACTTTTCCACAATTACCTCTCTTTATTTGACCTAGTATATCAGCACTTAGGTTTTGACACTTCTTTGGGTCTTCATTTTCCTGTCATCTACATGCGAAAATCTGTATGCTTTTCTCCTGTTAATCTGGCTTCTGCTATTTTCATTCTTATGACCTGCCGATGACCCCTAAGAGAGTCAAAGTAAAGTTTTCTCTCCTCTACAACATGAAGATATTAATGACGTTTATAATATCAGAAAAAGTAAAGATAATCTAAATAAACAGTAATAGTGAAATGGTTAACTATGGTTGGTTCACTGGAAAGAATATTTTTTTTATTGAGTTCATAATAGTTTGTATCAGTGTGAGATTTCACTTGTACATTATTTCTTGACTGTCACCACATAAGTGCTCCCTTTCACCCCCTGTGTCCCCCCACTACCCCTTCTCCTTCCCCTGGTAACCACTGAACTGTTTTCTTTGTCCGAGTACTTGTTTATACTCCACATATGAGTGAAATCATCTGGTGTTTGTCTTTCTCAGACTGGCTTATTTCGCTTAGCATAATTCTCTCTAGGTCCTTCCATATTATTGAAAATGGGATGAATTTGTCTTTTTTCTGGCTGAGTAGTATTCTATTGTATATATATACCACATCTTCTTTATCCAATCATTGGTCACTGGGCACATGGGTTGTTTCCATGTCTTGGCTATTGTAAACAGTGCTGCAACGAACATAGGGGTGCATATGATACTGTGGATTGTTGCTTCCAAATTGTTTGGGTAGATACCCAGTAGTGGGATAGCTAGGTCATATGGTAGTTCTATTTTTAGTTTTTTGAGGAATCTCCATACTGTTTTCCATCGTGGTTGCACCAGTTTGCATTCCCACCAGCAGTGTGTGAGGGTTCCCTTCTCTCCAACATTTGTTATTTTTGTCTTAGTGATTATAGCCATTTTAACAGGTGTAAGGTGGTATCTCAGTGTAGTTTTGATTTGCATTTCCCTGATGATTAGTGATGTTGAACATCTTTTCATGTGTTTATTGGCTAACTATATATATCTTCTTTGGAAAAATGTCTGTTCATTTCCTCTGCCCACCTTTTGACCAGGTTGTTTGCTTTCTTATTGTTCATTTGTGTGAGTTCCTTATATATTATAGAGATTAAACCCTTGTCAGATATATGATTTGCAAATATTTTCTCCCAATTGGTGGGTTGTTGGAAAGAATATTTCCAGCCAGTAAAAATTAACTATGAAGTGTGTAATAAAATAGCATATTGTAATTTTTAAATAAAAACATGGAATTTAGAGATATATTCAGAGTTATGAATTATAAGAGATTTAATAGAGAAAAAAGATGAAATGTATGAAAATGTCTCTAAATGATCAGATTTCCAGTATTTAAAATTTTTTCTTTACTCTCTTGTATTTTATATATATATTTAATAGAGAGGTACTGAGCTTACATTACCTTTATGACACAAAGGAGAAAATATTTTAGTTTTAAAAAGATAAGGAGTTAGGGAGTAAGATGCCCTTAGTTAAGAAGCACCTCTATTCCACCTTATCCTACCCCTCCCAAAAAAGTAAGAAAGTAACTGCTTTGTAGCAGTTAGAGTGAAATAATACAGAAATGTCATCTGGGGAGCTGATCTCCACCCAGACAGAGCTTCATAGGATGCACATATTTAGTTCGAACCATATGAAATCACTGACATTTAATATTTTCCCTCACAGACACAGCAATTTCGTGGTGTCAACCTAATATTTTGGTACAGTTAGAGTCTTTCTGCAGCTCTGCAGGCCCTGAGACTGGTTTTGATGGTGTAATTAGAGGTGGTCAGTCCTTTGGAAATTTGTCATAATCAGTTCCCAAAGTAATAGGTAATCCAGGTGGTTGATGTGGGGATTCTCAGTGGGGAGGGATTTCTTTCCAGTGATCAGGATACTGTCATTTTTTGCAGATGTCAACAAACGAGAGGGATAAATTGCAAGAGAAGCAAAAAGTTTATTTGGGGTTTCAAGAACTGCAATTCAGGAGACACAAATTGAAGTAGAAACTCAAATGTGCTCCAGTTCCAGGAGATGGCTCTGGATTTTTGTGGGAAAAAAAGGAGGAAGATGAGGTAAGTCTTATTAAGGAAGAGTTCATTGGTGGTAGATGAGCTAAGGCTAGGTTTGTACTTCATAGATTGGCTTGAGATTCAGTCATCAGGCAAAAAGCTAGACTTGTACTTCATTGATTGGTTGGCAATTCAGTGATCAGCAAAGTGCAATTTTATCATTCCTTACAAACAAGATATTCTTGTCCTTACTGACTTCTTGGAATGTTGATGGTTTGGTCCAGTTTGGAAGATAAAGAAAACAAGAAATGCAAGGCAATTCCTCTGAAATGGCTACCCCAGCTCTATTTTAATTGACTCCACTCATGTCATCTTGCACACAGAGCACCCTTTTCTAATTTTCAGATACTTGGGAACTTATTATTTTTTTCAATTATTCACAAGTATTTATTGAATTCCTACTATAATATGCCAGTCCCTGTGCTAGATACTAGGGAACAATGAATAGAAGACAAATTTTTAATCAGAAAATTGCTGGTACCATAGAAGCAGAGCAAAGGGATGTGGACCATTTTGAGGGTTGGTCATTCAGGACATGGAGAAGTCTGGGGAAGTGTCTTGACCCTATAAGAGCTAAACTTTCTGGTGTCGATACCAAGCAATGGACTCACTCTAGTCACCGTGATCTCAGCCAGTCAATCACAATAAGTTAGGAATTGAGAAACGAAGTTTTAATTTGATTATCCAGCACAATCGGGAAGATGACAGACTAATGTCTCAAAAAAACCATCTGCAAAAATTACAGAATCTTGAGGCAGTTGTATAGGAAAAATGGGCATTAAGGAGGGGTTCCAGGGATGTTGGTTTCCAGGCATGATGGGCTCCAGGCATCACATTGTTCCGTTCGTTCTTCTGTCAGCTGTGATGGATAAGTTGTAGGTGTGTTTCCCACCTGTGGTCAGCGTGTTCCTGGAGAGAAACTCATAGAACAAAGTTTTAATTTATCAAGCTATTAGGGAGTACATACGTAAGTGGAGGCCATAAATCAAGAGAGCATGTAACTGTTTTTAGAGTATGTGCAGAGCAGCAAGTAGTCATGCAGAGGAGGGGCTGGGGCCTTTTAGTGTAACAAGATAGCCTTGCTTATGCTCACTTACAAATTGCCCCCCTGTCAGTAGTAACCTATAACCTTATGGTCAAGGGGGAGACAGGGCGTCATACTTTCTCTAGCTACTTCCTGCTGAATCAGGATGTTGTAGGGGGACCATAGCATGGAAAAGTTACTTTCCTTTTGAATTTATAGAAGAAAGTTTTCTTTTAAAGACATATTTTAGTTTTCCAAGGGGTTCTGCGACCCACTTTCCCCTCAAAACCGGTGGGATACTTTCCTGTGATTTGGGGGCTGCCTTGATCCAGGAGTGACGTATCCAGGCTTTCATGCCTTTAAGTGTTACAGACGAGTGAGTGGTGAGAAGAATCTCAAAGGGGCCCGTCCATTTGGGTGACAACTGTTTTCCGGGTCCCTGGTCTGTCCAAGTTTTTAGCAAAACAAGATCACCAGGTGGAAAGGCGTGTAGAGACATGTCAGACAGATATGCAGACCTATGAGAAACAAGCTCATGGACAGAAGTTAATACAGAGCTTGATGATTTAACATAATTAGCAAACCTGACATTCCTGAAAATGTCCAAAGATTCAGTCCCCGGGGGCGATGCCTGAAAAGGTCTCTCATGTAGAATTTTGAAAGGACTCAACGCCACTTTGGAGAGCTACTCTAACCTGTAGCAGAGAAGGGACAGTGCCTTATCCCGAGGTAGTTGTGTTTCCTGACAAATTTTGGCAGTAGTCTTCTTTAAGGTGTGATTCATTTTCTTCATCTTTCCAGCTGATTGAGGTCTCCAAGCTGGGTGTAGTATCCAGCAGATGCCTAAGCTTTTGGACACTGGTTGGGTTATTTGGGAGACAAAAGCTGGTCCCTTATCACTTTGCAAGGTATTAGGCAGATCAAACCTAGGGATGATTTTTTAGTAACACGTGAGTAACTTCTGATGCTTTTTCAGTCTGATTGGGGAAGGCTTGTACCCACCCAGTGAAGGTGTCCACAAACCCTAACACATCCCTGAAATTTCCAGTTGCCCGGGGCATCTGGTAAAGTCTATTTGTCAGTGCTTAGTACGCCAATGTTTTTATGTTGGGTGCCCAGATGTGGGGGGGACCGGATGCAGTCTTGGGGTTGTTCTTTGCACGGATTATGCAATTTTTAGACACCTGTTGTGTAGTCTTTTGTAGGTGGCACCCTATGATGTACTTCTGGACCCATTAGATTCTCCCTCGGGTGGCCAGGACAATGCACCATAGCTACCTGAGCAGGCTTATTAATAGCACCAAGCACTTTTAAGATTTTAGGGCCATGTCTGATTTCCTTTTTTCCTGCTGTTAAGAATCCCCTTTCTTTCCAGGTTGTCCGATGAGCACGAACCACAGCAAAGGCATATCAGGAATCTGTATAGATAGTTACTCTCTTCCCTCGGGCTAGATGTAAAGCCTGAGTGAGGACGATGATTTCCGCCTTTTGAGCCGATGTCCCTGCGGGTAGATCTTTAGCCTCTAAAGCCTCCTGTAAAGTTGTGACTGCATATCCTGCATGTCTCTTACCTTGATCCGTGAAGCTACTGCCATCTAGGAAGAGTTCCAAGTCCGGTTCTTCCAATGGACAGTCCAACAAATCAGCTCAGCTAGAATACACCTTCTCGATAACTTGTAAGCAGTCATGTCCTAAGGCTTCTGATATCTCAGTAGGGAGCAAGGAGGCTGGGTCTAGGGAGGATGATGCTTGCATCCGTATGTTTGGATTGTCCAAAAAGATGGTCTAGTATTTGTCCATCTGTCCTCCACTGCGCCAGGATCCCCCTTTTCATTTCAATAGTGTACTTGATATGGCACATATACTGTGGTGGGTTGGCCCAGGGTAAATCTTTCAGCTTCCTGAGGATGTCGCACGTAGCAGCCACTGCCCTGAGGCAGCAGGGCTAGCCCTTGACCGTCTGATCCAATTACTTGGAAAAATAAGCCACTGGCCAGGGGGTCATGCCCAGTTTTTGGGTTAAAAGCCTCAAACTTATTTCTTGCCTTTCATGTACATATAGGCTGAAGGGCTTATCCAAGTTAGGAAGCCCCAAGGCTGGAGCTGAAATTCACTTTCTCTTGACGGTATCAAAGGCCACCTGAGATTCCTTTGTCCATTCTAGTGGTTCTTGGTCTAGCCCTTTTAGAGCCTCACAGAGGGGCTTTACTATGAGACCATAGTTAGGAATCCAGATCCCACAGAAACAAGCCCTGCCCAAGAATCCTCGCAGTTGTTGCGGGCTGGTGGGAGGACTTAGGCATGCTATAGCTTTCTTTTGGTCTGGCAGTAGTTCCCTCAGGCCTTTTGTTTGTTTGTTTCATTTTGTTTTTGATGAGGAAGACTGGCCCTAAGCTAACATTTGTGCCAATCTTCCTGTATTTTGTATGTGAGATGCCACCTCAGCATGGCTCGATGAGCCGTGCGTAGGTCTGCACCTGGGATCAGAACCTGCAAACCCCAGGTGTGTGAACTTAACCACTACACCATGGGGCTGGCCCCCTCTCTGGCCTTATGATAAGGTAAATCCTAAGTATGTAACTTTCTTTTGGCAGATCTGTACTTTCTTTTGTGAGACCTTATACCCACATTCAGCCAAATGATTCAGGGTCTTTATCGTGTTGGCCAGGTACTGCTCGTAAGTGGGGCTCACTATCAACAAGTCATCCACGTGTTGTAACAGCAATCCTTCTTGTAATTGTAAGTGGCACAGGTCTTTAGCTAGGGCCGTCCCAAATAGCATAGGGAAGTTTTTGAAGCCCTGGGGGAGCACTGTCCAACAACAGTGTTGAGTGGTCTGAATATCTGGGTCATGCCATTCAAAGTCAAAAAGTTGTGATTCTTCTGCAAGCAGTATGCAGAACAATGCATTCTGTAAGTCCAAAACTGAAAACCAGCCGTATTCACCTGGAATGTTGGTTATCAAAGTATAAGGGCTGGGCACCACAGGGTGCAAGTCCTGAACCCCCTCATTTATGGCACGAAGGTCCTGAACAAACTGATATTTCTCTGAATTGGGTTTTTTGACCAGGAGAATAGGAGTATTATATGGTGACTGGCAAGGTCTGGTTAATCCTGCCACCAGGAATTTCTGCAACACTGGCTGAATGTCTTTCTGAGCCTCCTGTATTAGCAGATATTGTTTCAGGCTGTATGTATTGGATGGACGTTCTTTGCTTTCCCAGGCTTCCCATCTGCCCACACATCCGGTCTTATCTCCTGGAGAATCTCCGGTGGCAGCAGGTCCGGTGGTGGTGTTTGAACATCTAGCAGGGCCATCTGGAACCATAAGGATTGTTCTGGCAGCACTTGCACCTCTGGCTGGCCTGGAGCAAAAGTCACATGAGCATTCAGGCATATAAAATTTTTCCAGTTAAAAGATCTGAGGTAGAGAAAGGAGAGTGCATCCAAACAAAGCCAGCCAGTTGCCCTTGTCCTTTTAAGGCTGTGGGATATTGTTGCAGTGAACATTGCCCAACTCCAGGAAGGGCCCCCTGACCAAATTGTGTCCCTTGCTGGGTTCGAGAAGGAGAGAGTCCCTCTCTCAGACTTGGCAATCCCTCAGGCATTTCCCCTTGGGCGAGTGGTGGGCCTAGAAAAGGGAGAGGAGGGGGAGGAGCCAGGAGACTCCTCCATCCATTTTCCTCTCTTCCCTGATCTAGATATAGCAGCATAAACGCTTGACCATAGGGGATTTTATCTTCCTTTCCTCCCTTCAGAATAATTCTGGCTGCAAGATGGTATCATAATTAAGTGACCCATTTCGGGGCCACTTTTCTGCTAAGCCCAGTGTATACTGGGGCCAGGCTACATTACTGTAAAAGATCATCCTTTTCTTTGTCATGGGCTCATAAGTGAAATCAGCCCAATTGGCCAGCATGCACCATGTACCCTAGTGGGCCTTTTTTGGGGAACAGACAGAGTGGGGCACATAGATAAAGTTTGTTTCCGACAATTAATGGACCTGGAGAAGGGTGCTGGGCTTGACTCCAGGCGTCCAAATAACTATGGGACTTATCCAAATCCCACTCTGCATGGGCACACAGTTCTCACACCAGTGCTAAACAAGCCAGAGAGACAGGCAGTAGCGGCTCAAGGCGGGGTAAAGATCTAACTTCCCAGCACCAGTGTAGGGGGTCAGGTGCCTGGAGGAAAGTTTTAAAATCTTCTATTTTGCAGGAAGTCCAAGTCTGGCTTACTTTAAATCCAAACCTAACTTCCACACAATGACGGCAAAGAAGATGCCAGACAAGACAGATGAAGAGGGGGAGAAGATGGTCAGACTGGGGTCTCATGGTTTCCTCCGAAGGGTTAGCACACAAACAGCAGCACCCACATGGAGGCATACAATTCCGGCTTGACCCTTGACAGAAGAGTTCGAAAATTTCACATCCCCACAGATGATGTATATTGGAAGTATGCTGTGGGATTCTGACATAAAATAAAACTGGCACACAGACTGTTGGAACGACACACACACTCAGGAGAACAAACCATACAGGTGTGCATGCCACAAGCAAAACCAGACTAGTCTTCTAGATAATATGCTAGGTAGTCTGTACTTTCCTTTATTCCTAAGCAACGGTGCCTAAACCAGGTGGACCTTGACCTGACCAAGGCCCCCAGACAAGGAAAAAGGAATGTAGTGCCCAGGAGTGCACTCCCAATGACTCACCTAGCTGCACGCTCGTCAGCTCAGGATCCAGTCCTTCATTTCCTGATCACTGAAGCATTAGAGGCAGTCACAAGTGAGGAAGCCACAAGGGAATTCCCTAGGCAGAATAAAAGAAAAAGGAAAAGAAAAAGCTCCTGGCAGCTGTGGGGAAAAATCCCAAACAGCTTCCTCCAAGTTCACTAGCCGTGGGCAGAAGCTATGGTCCTATCTGGGTGCCAGAATTGATAGCAAGCAATGGGCCTACTCTGCTCGCCACGATCTGAGCCAATCAATCACAAGGAGTTAGGGATTTAGAAAGGAAGTTTTAATTTGATTAGCTGGCACAATTGGGAAGATGGCAGACTAATGTTTCAAAAAAGCCATCTGCAAAAATTGCAGAATCTTGAGGCAGTTATATAGGGAAAATGGGCAGTGAGGAGGGGATCCAGGGATGTTGGTCCCCAGGCGTGATGGGTTCCAGGCATCACATTGTTCCATTCTTCTGTCAGCTGTGATGGATACCTTGTAGGTGTGTTTCCCACCTGTGGTCAGCCTGTTCCTGGAGAGAAACTTAATTTATTAAGCTATTGGGGAGTACATATATAGTAGAGGCCATAAATCAGGAGAGCATGTGACTGTTTTTAGAGTATGTGCAGAGGAGCAAGCAGTCACACAGAGGAGGGGCTGGGGCCATTTAGCGTAATGAGATGGCCTCCCTTATGCACCCTTACGGTGTCTGAATGCCCTTCCCCTAAATGCAATGTCTTACTCTGCCTGAGACAGTACCACATACATGACAAACGTTCCCTGAATCCTCTTTTACCCAGGTCCATGCAAACTGTACCCTCCATTAACATATTCCTCAGGACAGGGTTTGAGGAAATTGATTTATATATATGTACATAAAAGCAGACTAGATCTCCCTTGCTGAGAAGATATTCCTGTTATTTGTTTGGACCTAAATGTTAGTTACCCAAATTTCTTCAACCATAGATTTACAACTATTCTCTTTATGGGGTCTCCCTCAAAGATTCTTTTCAAAATTGTCAGCCATATACAATGATGTCAATCAATATGCAAGTTGATATTAAATACATTGACAACCAGTATACTAATATAAATTAATATGTAAATCAGTAATTCTAAAATCTATTCTCTTACATTATCCAAATAAATCAAATTCTATGTTTGTAAAAGTGCTTACCAGTGATACGTATCATGCTGGTTTTAGCACCCCATAAAGTCACACTGGTATGTACCAGATGTGTATAACTCAGGTTCTGGAGGAAAAATGCTAGGAATGCACAGTTCCTCTTGCCAGCTCTGCGTTCTTTTTCTTCTGCCACTTCCAACCATCTGGTTTCCCACTCTGCATCATAGGTACTTCGGTTCTTTCATCAAGCCCTCAGACTCATGTTATGCAGAAAAATCAGAAATAGGAGAATGCCTTAAAGTTACTGAAGCTCTGATTTCTTAAGCTGCCGATGGGAAGGTTCCTCTTTTGGTAAACTTATTTTATGAAGAAAAATTTCAGTAATCTTATCTGACAAGCAGAAGAGTGTTTATAGGCACAATGGGGCAGAATATTTGAAATCAGGTTTGTTGTTCCTTAAAATCTATTATGTGTGTGTATGAGGGGAGGGGAAGTTGTTTCATTCTTTTGCATCTATCTATCTAGCTGTCAATCATCTATTTCCTATACTGGTTTGCTGTCTGATATTCCAATGAGAAAAACAGAAAAATTAGAAACTGGAGTGTTAGCTGTAGGGTTTAAGAAGGAGAATAAAACTTGAGAAGAAAAATGTGTGGCCAGAAAAAGCACTATTAATTAGAAGTAGATTGAGACTAATTTCTTGTATGCTTAGACTATCTTTCGAAGAGGCCAGTGAAGCTTTGCAATACTGACTCATGTTAGTCGTGGGAGAGGAGGCTGGAGGAGGAGAAGGGAGGGATGAGGGAATTGTAGGGGCGGGAATGACAATGGAAAGTGATTTTGGTTATGGCAGTGATTGCTGCCAACAGAGAATGCGCGAAGATAACTTCAGAAATGTCAGGACATCAATCAGAATCATTTCTTAGAACTGAAATATTTTTGATATAAGAATTCCCTGCTTAGAAGTTTTTCTTTTTTCCATTACTTAGGCGGTGAATTGACTGGCCTATATGAAAAAGTACTTAAGAAAGGAACTTTGAAAAGAAAGGAAATCCTGAGTGTAAACACGGCGCTTTTATACTTGCACATTTTTTCACTCTCAGGACCTAAGGACAGCCACTCCATGTGTCAGTGAGGGTTCCACCAGAGAAACAGAGTCACTAATATATACACACACACACATATATGCATACATACATATAATATACATATATATGGAGACTTATTTATACATTTATTTGTGTATACATGATGTAATGGAATAGTATATTTATATATATATATGGAGATTTATTTCAAGGAATTGGTTTATGTGATTGTGGGTGCTGTAAAGTCTGACATTGTAAGGGCAGACTGGAAACTCAGGTAGGAGTTGAAGCTGAAGGTGCTATTTTGCTCTTAAAGCCTTTCAACTGATTAGATGAGGCCCACCCACAATAGCTAGGGTAGGCTTTACTTAAAGTCAACTGACTGTCATTGTTAACCACATCTACAAAATACCTTCACAGCAACACCTAGATTAGTGTTTGATTGAATAACAGCACTGTAGGCTAGCCAAGTTGACACATAAAACTAGCCATCTCACAAGAAGACTTCTCTAGACTTGAAATCCCAATTATTATTACCTGAGGAAACTTTTTTCCTTTAAGACTTAGTTTTTCAAGGAAAAAAGGAATTACTAAAAAAAAAGATGCATTTCTTATATTACAAAAGAGACTTTTCTAATTTTCTTCTAATTCCTTTGCAATAAGTTAATCATACCTCTAAGTGAGGTTGAGAACTTTAAAAAATTAATGAAAAATATGGAACATGTCAGTAGACCAGAATTGAGATACTCAAATCATCTGATTTTTCCTTATCTTGTTTCAAATTAAAAATACCAAAGGTTGGGGCCAGCCCGGTGGCGCAGTGGTTAAGTTTTCACGTTCTGCTTTGGCGGCCTGGGGTTTGCTGGTTTGGATCCTGGGTGTGGACGTGGCACCGCTTGGCAAGCCATGCTGTGGCAGGCATCCCACATATGAAGTGGAGGAAGATGGGCACAGATGTTAGTTCAGGGCCAGTCTTCCTCAGCAAAAAAGAGGAAGATTGGCAGCAGATGTTAGCTCAGAGCTACTCTTCCTCAAAAAAAAAAAAGAAAAAAAATTATACCAAAGGCCAATGGGAGAAATTTGATACAGCTAGAAATAAATAGATTCTAATTTCATAAAATAGAGCTAGCTTACCCATTCTCTTTATTATACAGAACTACCAGAACCCTAAAAATTGGGGGCATTATTGGCAGTCAGAGACAGACAGGATTGACTTTATGAAGATCAAGTTCAGAGAGACAAGTAGAACTCATAATAAGTTCAGGAGAAAATTGCCAAAGAACAGTATGATTGAGGCAGCTCCCCAAGCAGAATCAACAGATAGAAGATGCAGAAGGAGTTCGGGGGGCATGATTAAACTCGGGTTAATTCATCTATAGTTGTGCACAAATCTTATCTCAGGGTGTTCAGGCCCACCTCAGCTTCTTTGAGAATAGAGAACTGAGCAACTGAAAAGAGGCTGTGCTGCTTTAAGTGGAGAAGCGTCTCAGCCCTCAGGTGGAGTCGTTTCCTGCCCTGTGATAAGGCTTACCTGGGCGTGCTCCACCCTCACTACCACGGGCCGACGGGCACCTTCAGATCAGCATGGTGAGTGGCTACGGTGCTTGTATATTGTTGACAGTGTTGCTTCGGTGTCATAGCAAATTTTACTCATCATCTTTGACCCTTTTCCCCACCAAAGTCTTAATAGATTCTTAATACGAGAGAAGAAATTTTAAGGCACCTTTGTTTCTTTCAATATCCATGTTTGAAGTGGGTTTGGATGAGCTCTCCTGTGTTCATCTGTGGTTTGGCTGCTTTTAGGAAAAGCTCAGTTGATTGGCAGTTGTCCCTGCCTTTACTTGCAGCCCTGAGGCAAACACCTCTCCCTCCTTTAGTCTTACGTTTGTTTTAGACCTGCTGTGCTGATTTTTCTGTAGAACTCAGTTGCTTCGGTTTCAGTTGTGCTTTCAGAGTTTCTGGGGACTTCAGACCCAGGTTCCATTGCTAAACTCATAAATGCATGGCTGGGTAAAGTCCACAGACTTCTTCTTAGTCCTGTCTTGAGTTTAGTTCTTTGGGGGTGATAAGGAATATGGTTATTTACAATGATTCTGTTTGGGGTCAACCTTTTAAGATCCACTTTCCCTTTAATCTCTTATGTGCCACTCACGGTAAGTTTTAGTATCTTAGAATTTTTAATTCTTAAATGGAAACAGCCTCTCCAACTGCTTTTTCATCTTTGATCTCTCCCCATTGGAGTCTCTCTCCAACATTTTAAGGATGTACAAATGGTTTTGCTCTTTTTGTTTGTTTGTTTTGAGGAAGATCAGCCCTGAGCTAACTGCTGCCAATCCTCCTCTTTTTGTGGAGGAAGACTGGCCCTGAGCTAACATCCATGCCCATCTTCCTCTACTTTATATGTGGGATGCCTACCACAGCATGGCGTGACAAGCGGTGCCATGTCCACACCCGGGAACCGGGCTGGCGAACCCCAGGCCGCTGAAGCGGAGTGTGCGCACTTAACCGCTGTGCCACCCGGCCGGCCCCTGGTTTTGCTCTTGAAAATTATGCCTCCCTACATGGAGGATCCTTGTGGTATGGAAAGGTTCTATGTCTTGACTGTATATATTTTGGTATTCTGGCTGTGATATTGTACTAGAGTCTTGAAAGATATTTCCATTGGGGAAAATGGGTAAAGAGTACATGAGATCTTTATTAATTCTTACGACTGCATGTGAATCTACAATTCATATTTATCTCAAAATAAAAAGTTAATTAGAAAATTATGCCTTCCTAGTAATTCAAATAAGCTTTGTAGCAGCATTTATTAACATGCTGTGACTTACCATTATTGATATTCAGTGGGTATTTTACAATCTTATTTTATAGTGGGACTAATATTTTAACGGATAGTTTGGGGAGTAAGGAAAGGCTAAGAGATAAATAAGGTGAAGGTAGCCTTCTGTACCCTGGAACACAGTCATGTTACAAACTAACTCAGCTGTTTCTCAAACCAGGAAGGGCAAGATTGGTCCTTCTTGAGCCAAGTATTCCTGACGAGTTCCAAAAGGATAGTATCAATCACTCTTACGTCTGAACCACTTGGGTAACAGACCACATGAAGAGCAGCAATTGTTTTTATGTTGGTGATTATTATTGCCGTGATTATTGTGAGCAAATGCCACGTGTGCATCCCACACGGACTGGGTGGTAAATAGCTGAGGAAGGATGTTGTGAGGGAAATCTACATGTAAGTGATTTTAATGATGTAAAAACAGTGAATTTCCCATCTCTTTTAAATTTTTCCATAAATCTAGGGATTTAGGTAAGTTTTGATCTGATCATGCTAGCTAATGTCCTGAGACCATTTTAAGTCCAGCAGGAGGGGAGAGGGATGAAACTGCTTTGCAGATAAGGGTGTTAGAAGGCTATTTATGATGGAATACGTTGACTTGATTTTTATGTGCGTGATAGAGGTTGGAATATTTGTTGGACTAAGTGAAGGGCTTTCTAAATTGAGCTCACAGCCTTTGTCATGAGAGACCGATAGTTGCACAGAGAAGAAACAAGAGGGAAGTTCTACTCAAGTGGTGAACTTGAATTCCCCGTCAAGTAAAGAGGGCTGTGTCATGCTTTGCGAATCAAGGAGACAAAGTAGAATGGTTTGATGCTACTGAGCAGGAACAGAGTCCAAGTCAGATTGGAGGGGTGTGACCAGCCGGAGCTCCCTCCCCCACACCCTCTGACAGCGGTCTTTTTGTAATTGAATCTCAGAGCCTGGGAAAGTGCAGCCATGGACAAGGACGGGGTTGCCTATTACCTTATCAGGCAATGAGCTTGAAGGGCCCTGATAATGCAGAAAGCAGGCTTCTCACCCTGTAAGACACCCAGCACAGACTTGTATGACCATTGGCGATCAAAACTCAACAATATTAATATCAGCGGTTGTGGCCCCTTTAGATTTTTAGGATTTAACTTTTTCTTTCCCTCTCTTAGATGAGTAGATATTGTGTCTGTCTAAATTACCAAAAAAGTTGTTTCCCTTTTGGAAAAAAAATGTGAATGGTGATTTAAAAATGGGATAGTGGAGCGGAGGCTGATGAGGGTGAGGGAAAACAGGAAAGTTGAAACGAGAAAAACATCGCTTACTGTCCAGATGTAACTAGAGGTAATATTTTGATGCATTTTTAAAGGCTGTTTTCTATGCTTATTTTTAAATATATTTGACATCATACTTTATATGCAATTATACAAATTATATACACTTTACTTAATATTTTATCATAAGCACTTCCCGTGTCGTAAATTATTTTTGGTAAATATTTAAAAGTTGTATAATATGCCGTTGTATTGATGTACCTTTCTTTAAATGCCCAACAAAAGGTAAATAGTTAAGTAGACTGGTTTTTGGTTTTCACTATTATAAATAATAATACTGTGAGTGCTATTCTGCCTAAATCTTTGCGTTTTAGATTATTTCTTTCCTTTGTGATTCACTTGTTTATGTAATTTGCCTTTTTATCTAGCAGATGTCTCGAAGTCTTTTTTTTTTAATTGGTGTATATAAAATTTCTTATATATACTCCTTACATATGAAAGGCTATATATACAGTAATTCTTATATACATCAGTATTTTTGTTTGTTGTGGTATAGAGTTTTTACATTTTGGGGTTGTTAAATCTATTGCATGTTTCCTCGGTAAATTTCCCACACTTTTAAGCTTAGAACATCTTTCCTTATTTAGAGCACATATGAATAGTAAATGTAAAATCTCAAGATATGAAAAGGTGACATCTTTATCAGCAGTGGGTTTTAATATATGTCAAGGCTATACATTGATTTTGGTTTTATTTCTTTCCAATAGCTAGCTAATTTTTTTCTGGGTGAGACAACTTGATTCATTCTTATCCTGTCACTTAATGGGTGCTTAATTTACATTGTTGAAAGAAACCTTTTGATGGAATTGGAGTCCTTGGTTCAGTTGTTCCTAAAGCTTGGCTGTACCCTTGTTTTTGCTTTCCGTGAGACACTTGTAATTAGCCTTATAATAGATTTCTCTTGTTGGTTTAAGCTAGCTTGGTTTCTGTCAGTTGGTAGCAGAAGTGCTGAGTGACATAGCTCATGGTACCTAAGAAGGCCTGCTCAGTTCTAACTTACCGTGGCTTATTTCAGAGGGAGTGCCTTTCCATTCACATTGGCCAAGCTGGCATCCAGATTGGGGATGCTTGTTGGGAACTCTATTGCCTGGAACATGGAATCCAGCCAGATGGTGGTGTTCTCGACAGTAAAAAGGATCAGTTGGATGATGCTAACGTGGAGCACATGGATGCATCTTTCGATACCTTCTTTTGTGAGACCAGAGCTGGGAAGTATGTGCCCAGAGCACTCTTCGTGGACCTGGAGCCAACCGTTGTAGGTAATGTAAGTTTTCCATTCTGCTTAACCAGGTCCACAATCAAAACAGATAAATTAAGTATCAGTGCGTGGGATTTATCAGATCATATGAATCTCTCTGAACAGGATCATGTGGACCTTTTCCACATAGACAAGGTCACTCAATGGCCACTTAGGGTGGTGATCAGTGTGACATATGTACCCAAAGGGAAGAGGAGCCTAGCCTTCTTTTTCTATATGATAAAACGAAGTAAAACCTTGCTGATTTCTCCACACACATCTGTTGTAACAGAACATTAAATCTCTTCCTGGATTTGAAAGCCAGTTGCTAGAAGCTTCTGACAAAAAATCTGAAATTTGGCATTACCTGCTTATAAAGAGTAGAATATTTGAAAATGATTCCAAAGAAGCAAGGAGCCAAATAAATCTTCAAATTATGGGGAAAATCAGTACAATGTTATGATTATTAATGGCAAACTTTGTAGTATCTTGTGCAAAAACACTTGAAATGGAGCTAGAGAAATGCTGGGGAGAGAAGGGGTCTTACTTAAGAGAAAAGCGGGGGGGGGGGTGCAGAATTTGGGTTTGATACTATGTATCAGTTATTTATTGCTGTGTAATAAACTACCTCCAAATTTAGTGGTTTAAAACAATAGCAGTCATTACTTTGTCCAGTAATCTGCAATTTGTACAGGGTTCAGAGGGAAGAGCTCCTCTCTGCCTCACAGGATGTCAGCTAAGAAGGCTCAAGTGACAGCTGGAGGGTCCACTTTCAAAGTGGCTCACTTGCATGGCTGGCAAGTTGATGCTGGCCGTTAGGGGATATGGGCCTCTCTATGGGCTGCTTGTGCTTCCTCACAGCGCGGTGGCTGAGTTCCAAGAGCAAGCATCTCATGAGAACAAGGCAGAAGCCCATGGCATTTTTATAACCAAGCCTTGAAAGTCACATAGTGTCACTTCAGCTGTTCTCAGTGGGTCAAGGCAGTTACAAGGATCCACTCAGGGAGGGGACATAGACCCAACATCTTGATATGGAAATAGTGAGATGGGAAATATCGTTGTGGCCATCTTTGGAAAATACAATCTGTACATACTGGATTCGGGTTCATTTCCTTATCAGAACAAAGTCAGAACCAAGTAAGAAACTGATGGGGAAAATAGATTGATGTCAATATGAAGGAAAAGATAGAAAGTTTTATTAAAAGGGGGAAGCTAAGAATTGTGGAAGCCATGATGCCTATATATAGATTCAGCATTACTCTGCTAGATGTTGTGAAAGAATTAAAAATAAGGAGGTATTGATGGCTTCAAGAACAGGTAAGACTAGTATGGAGGCTAAAAGAGGCAAATACCTTGTATTCTGACTTGAGTTATAATGGTGCGAAGAGAATATCTGAATTTTTGTTGCAGATAAATAGGAGTTTGCAAGTGTGAGCCCTGGCTGGAGTCTGGTGTCTCAGGAACCTGGGTGGGGTGGAATATATCCCCAGATGACATTGGTAGCAGAAGGAGCATCATAAGAGGCCATAGCCCAGTACCATGGATATTTGTAGCAGATATTTTAACTCATGCCAAACCAAAGATGCTAGGCAAATAGGAGGTTTAAGGCCCAAGATCAATGGTAAGCAAGTCAGAGGAGAGATAGATAGCAGGCAAAGACCAGAAGAAATGTCCCAATCCTCTAGAGCACAGCTTGGATGGAGGGCAATTTTAGGGTCCTGAGCTGGTCAAAACAAAGAGACATAAGCTCCAGGATTTAGGTAGAAGGCACTGATTTTCCTTGTTTTATTCAACAAATAAGAGAGCCTCACATATGCTAGGCACTCTTCTTGACAGTAGTCTTCACGGAGCCTACTTTATCGTGGGGTGCAGACCTATAAAAACCAAATAGTGTGCCCGATGGCAATCTGCAGTATGGAGAAGAATAAGGAAAGGCCATTGGGGTAGGGAATGTTGTGTGTGGGTGGAGGGGGTTCTTTTTCTAAAGGCATGTCAAGGAAGGCCTTACTGAGAAGGGGACGTGTAGGGATGTGAAAGAAGTGGGGACGTGAGACTTACCTCTCTGGAAGAGATCAGAAAAGACTTTATGGACAAGGTGATATTCCTTCTAAGTCTTGAAGACTGAGTGGGAGGATTTTAAGAGTTCACAGTTGAGGGAGAATGGAAAACATGGACAAAGACACATTCGGACACTTGTGAATACTGTATCAGCTTGAAAATGGGGAGGATGTTGATTTAGGGGAGTCATAGAAGGCTTAAACTGGAATGGAGGCAGACCATGGAACTGCCTTGAATAAGATGCTTGGTGTGAATTTGATAGGAAATAGGGGGCCAGTAATGATTTTAGAGCAGAGGAAAGGCAGATTTAGAGCTATACTTGAGTAATTAATCACAGAGATTTATTCATTAATTTATTCAACATTTATTTAGCACCTGCTGTGTGCTAAGTACTGATCTAGAAAGAGAGAATGGATTGGAGAAAGTTATGAGATTGTTGTAATGTGTGGGCTTCATCTAGGGTTGTGACACTGAGAACGGAAAAGAGAACATTGGCTGATTTGAGAGATGTCTGTTTAAAATAGACAGAGCAACTGATTACAAGTCAGTGAGTATTCCAGAGATAAGTCAGAGATGCCACCCAGATTTTACTGGTTCACTAATGAGATTGATAAATGAAATAGGAATTCCAGAGGGGGACTCAGTTCTGTAAGAGTAAAGATAAGTTCAGTTTTGGGCATGAGGAATTTCAAGTGTTAGCAGGTCGGTCCCAGAAGAAATTGTGGAACCAGAGGTCTTAAGTGAGAAGTTAGAGGTGCAGAATTATCCAATAGAGATGATGCTGAAAGCTGGGAAAGTGGATGATCTTCCTGACCAAAGTCAGCCTGAGTGGTTTTAGAATAAAGGAAAGGTAGGTTTGGGTTACATTTTTCAAGTAGAATTCTATTGATGATATTTGTAGCCAGAAACAAAGGAGAGAGAGTGAGTGAGAGGCGGAGGTTTCGGAGAGGGAGGGAGGGATCAGAGGCACTCAGGGAGGGTGAGTTGCTTTGTACATCTCCCTTCTTTCTCTATTTTCTGCGAGGTAGAGGACAGAGAGATTTCGTGGCAAGGAGGGAGGTGTTCATTCAGGCATCCTACGATTGGAATAATGAGGGTGATAGTGTGTGAGAATTTAAAGAGGTTTAGAACACTCATTTTGAGAAATAGAATAGAGGGTCAAAGTGCAGAGTGAAGGGTCTGCTGAATGTGGGTTCGAAGGGGACCCAGAAAGCAAAGTTCCTGCCTGTCTGCAGCTGCACGGGAGTGGATGGTGGTGCTTAGTCAGGCTTGCATATGAGGTAGGGACAGGGCGAAGAGGGTTCTGCGCTGCCAGTGCCCCTGTGGCTCTGATCACGGAACCAGGCTGTGTGAGGAGTCAAATGAAAATAATGTGAAGGGAGGTGGAAAAAAGAAAAGGCTGAGAGATTCAAGGTCATGATGAGCAAGAATTTAACATACTCCAATAAGCATCTACTTCAGCAAGGTGATGGGAGTATAAAGATGAATAAACACTGATCCCTTCCCTCCTACTGTCTTAGTCAATTCAGGCTGTTTTAACAAAATATTGTAGACTGAGTGGCTTAAACAGAAATTTATGTCTCCCAGTTATGGAAGCTGGAAGTCCAAGATTAGGGTGGCATCATGGTCGGTTTCTGGTGAGAGCCTTCTTCCTGCTTTGCAGATGGGACCTTCTTGCTGTGTCTGCACATGAGAGAGGGAGGGGGAGGGGGAGAGGGAGAGAGGGGGAGGTCGTCTCTCTGGCCTCTTCTTATGAGGGCTCTAATCCCATTCATAAAGGCACCACTTTCATGTCCTAAGGCCTCACCTCCAAATACCATCATATTGGAGATTAGGGCTTCAACATTTCAACATGTGAATTTGGAGGAGACACAAACTTCCAGTCCATAGCGGCTACTATTTATTAGTTGAGGAACTGCACAGATAATTCCCTTTAATCTTTTCAGCAACTCTATTATCCTTAATTTGTAGACGAGGAAACTGAGTCTTGGGGATGTTAAGGATCCTTAGATCCTTAGAAGGTTGCCTTAGATCATCGAGTTATTGAGGGTAGAACTGGTTTTGATCTCAGATTTGCCTTCTCATAAAAGCCATTCTCTTAAAAAGAGAAAATCAGGATAATTTACTGGAGAAGAAAATGTAAATAATTATCACAACACTAATAAATGTATTAAGTTGAGCCATATAAAATTGCCACATAAAGTTGCCAATAGATGACCATTTTTCATCTAAAAAGGTCAATTTCATATAATGCAACTTAATAATAACAGAAATTTCTGCAAGGTGCAAGGGTATTACTGAGGAAGGAATGATTGACTGGGGGTCATCAAACGACTCCTGTGAGGGAGCAGCATTAGTAAATTCACAGAGGGAGGAGGGACCTTTAACAGGAGCTCAGTGAGGCTGGAACTTAGGGTGTGAGTAGGAGAGCAATGGGAGAGGAGGCTGGAAAGATCATCAGGGCTGGTCATGGGCCCAGGTTGGGGGAAGTAAGGAAGTGTGGACGGAGAAGGGATTTTGCAAGTGTGAGATTTTGGGGCGGAGAGTTGTGAGTGATGGTGACTCAAGTGGAGTGGAGCTGAATGGCATTGAAGGCAAGCAAGCTAAGGAACCGTCAAATAATTGTGTTTAAAAACCATGGAAATCCCTGAGGATGCTGGTTAAGGATGCTGTGCCAGGTGCTGAAGTCAGAGAAAAGTGGAAAAGTGTCAGGAAGTTAGAGTGGATGGTTTGGGCATGCTTATGAATGGCGGTGCTATAATCACTGATCCCTGAGAAAGTGGATTTTACTGAAAGAATTTATGGACCTAACTACACTCAAGGTCTCAATTGGACATTGTCATGAAGAAGCAGGTTTCCATAAATTCCAGAAATTCCTTCCTTACCCTGAACTCAGCCTTACAGCTTCAGGTGAGAAGCATAGTCTACCCAGAATTATATGCCCTCTTATATCCTGTTTATATATTTATCTTTTAAAAATCCCAACTTTTCTTTTCTTTTTTTTTGGTGTGTATATGTTAGTTAAAAATAATTTAAACTCAATTTTAGTAAATTTAAACATTGTGGTTTAGAAATTCATTGTCATATACAGGAGAGCAAGGTGAATTGAGAGAACCATCTTGCTTTTAGAAAATTAGTGCATTTTTCCTTAGGTAGTGAACTTCTAGGACTAACTATAGGTATCTGGTGCCAATGAAGTAAATCTGCATACATACATGTCATGAGGCCAATTTTATCAGTATTATTTATAACTGTTGTTATCTGGGGCCTGCATCATGCCCTATGACCTCATTTAATCCTCATGATAACTCAGTGGGGTAGGTCTTCTTATCATCCTTACTGGTGAGATGAAGTAACTGAGGCTTAGAGAACTAGGCAACTGCTCTATGGCTAAGAGGGGAAGGCAAGATGTGAGCCCAGGAAATTGATTCTTGAACACATGCTCTTTACTATGCAGTGTAACCGGGACAACATTCCACAGCTTGCTTAGCCCTCAAACACCACTGCATAATTCTTCAGGAATCGTGCTATCTGGTTAATTCTGAGGTCGGGGTAGTGGGACATGGGCCTCAGACATGCTGTGTGTTGATGTTTTCTCGTGCTGCCCAGGGTTTTAAAAGCCAGTGAAACCAGGCAAGGCTTGCACTTGGTTGTATTGAACACTGCCGACATCTACACACCGATTTCCCTGCTTCACACGTTTGTACGTTTGAATCGTCTGGGCCTTTGAGTTGGCCACGCCTTCTTTGTTAAAGCCTCTTTTAAAACACATTACTAATAATTTACGTTGGCATGCTTTTCCAGCACACAGTTGGCTATTTGTAGATAGAAATACTTGTCCTAAAATGTCAAAGTGCCACAGGGTGTGTGGTAGGTTGAATAGTGTCTCCCAAAAATCTGTGTCCGCCTAGAACCCCAGAATATGATTTATTTGGAAATAGGGTCTTTGCAGATGTACTTAGTTAAGATGAGGTCATACTGGATTAGGGTAGGCCCTAAATCCAATGATCTGTGTCCTTAGAAGAAGAAGAGAGGACACATAGACAGGGGAAAAGGGCATGTATGATGGAGGCAGAGACTGGAATGATGCAGCTATAAGCCAAGGAGCTCTAAGAAGTGTCAGCAGTCACCAGAAGCAGTCACGAGAGACAGGCGTGGAGCAGTTTCTCCCTCGGAGCTTCCACAAGGAACCAACCCTGCCAACACCTTGATTTTGGCCTTTTAAACTTTTAGAGAATAAATTTCTCTCATTTTAAACCACCAGGTTTGTTGTAATTTGTTACAGCAGCCCTAAAAAACTAACAAAGAGTGTTTGATGGAAAAACCTACTTTTAATTTATATGAAAATAATAATACCTCTTTCTAGAGTAAGGAAGGCCAATTCAGCACAATTCCTTTACCACAACACCGGGGAAAGTATGGGGATCGGAGCACAGGGCTGTGCGAGAATTAGCCGAGGGTTAGCAGTTGAATGCAGTGGAGCGCACTGACCTCCTTTCCCCTCTGCAGATGGGATCCGTACAGGCAAGTACCGCTCACTCTTCCACCCAGAGCAGCTTGTTAGTGGAAAGGAAGATGCTGCAAACAACTACGCCCGAGGTCACTACTCTGTGGGGTCGGAGATCATCGACCTTGTGCTAGAGAGGATCCGAAAGCTGGCAAGTGGCTCACTTCTCCTTAGACGGGGCCAGGCCTGTGTGCCTGGGATCCTGCGGGACACCTCCCAAGCATCACCAGCATTGTCTACCACCAACATCATCACCACCCAGCCTCTCACCTGGGGACCTCCTGTGGATGCTCAGACCTGGGAAGTGTCCTGATGTTGGCTTTGATTACGCTTTCCATAGGAAGGGCAAAAGAAGCTTTCATAGTTACTGTATAGCCCTTGTCTACTCTTTGTTTTTTTTAGATTTATAAGGAAATGTTTTATTTTTCCCCTGCTTTGTTGAGATATAATTGACATATAATATTGTGTAAATTTAAGGTATACAGTGTGATGATTTGATACATGTATATATTGCAAAATGATTACCGCAATAAGGTTAGTTAACACATCTACCCCCTCACATAATTACATTTTTTTGGTAGTGACAACATTTCAGGCCTACTTTCTTAGCAGCTTTCAAATATGCAATACAGTATTGTTAACTATAGTCACCATGCTGTACATTAGATCCCCAGAACTTACTAATTTTCTAACTGAAAGTTTCTGCCCTTTGACCAACATCTCTCCATTTACTCCACCACCCAGCCCCTGGCAACTACTGTTCTACTCTCTGTTTCTATGAATTTGGCTTTTTTAGATTCCACGTTTAAGAGAGATCATACAGTATTTGTCCTTCTCTAACTTATTTCACTTAACATAATTCCCTCAAGTTTCATCTATGTTGTCAAAAATGGCGGGATTTCCTCCCTTTAATAATTAGCCTCCATGTACTCTTGCTTCGGCTAACTCATGGTTTGTCTTATCAGAGACTTCCAAAGCATTCTACACTTGTCATTTTTGATAGTACCACTATTTGTGAAGTTAACAGGAAGTACATCCTACCTGGAGATTAGTTACTCTATTTACTGACAGTTAATTCTTCTTTAAGGACTTGTGTCTGGAGAATCCTTTGTTTAGCCAATGTTTTGGTGTTTGGCATAATCATTAGGTAATACACTACCTTTAGACCCCCCATAGTAGATTGGATGCTTCATCTGTTGGGGGGGGGGATTATATTGCTTCAATATTTTGCTAGTCATTTTGTTATTGATAAAGACCTTGCTTTAGATCACATACAAATAAATTCAGGGGGGCAGTGAAAAACAATTGAATGTTTGTGCTTTCCTTATAGTAAAATTCTATAGTGCTTCCCACACTCCAGAAGTAACCATTCAAGTATGTTTCAAAGTAGATAGGTTTGTTGCAGAGTTAATAATGGTAAACCAGTCCTGTCTGAAAGTTTTTGCTTGTTTTTGCGAACTTGATCCCACCATGACCACTGCTTCTGGGTTTGTTTGGCTGAGTTCTCCCTTATCATTTATTCTCCCCAGGCAGAACAGTGCAGTGGACTTCAAGGATTTTTGATTTTCCGAAGCTTTGGAGGAGGCACTGGCTCAGGATTTACATCTCTGTTAATGGAGCAGCTCTCGATAGAATATAGCAGGAAGACTAAATTGGAGTTCTCTGTCTATCCAGCCCCTAGGATCTCCACTGCTGTCGTAGAGCCTTACAACTCCATCCTCACCACCCATTCCACCATAGAGCACTCAGACTGTTCCTTCATGGTGGACAATGAAGCCATCTTTGACATATGCCATCGTAAACTTGGTGTGGAACGCCCCTCTTACGCCAGCATTAATAGGCTGATAGGTCAAGCTGTATCTTCCATTACTGCATCCCTCCGGTTTAAGGGGCCCTTGAATGTGGACCTAATTGAATTCCAGACCAACCTGGTACCTTATCCGAGAATACATTTCCCCATGACCACCTTTGCCCCCATCATCTCTGCTGACAAAGCCTACCACGAGGAGCTCTCCGTGTCAGACATCACTGCGGCTTGCTTTGAGTTCTCCAACCAGCTGGTCAAGTGTGATCCTCGACTGGGGAAGTACATGGCCTGCTGCCTACTCTACAGAGGGGATGTGGTCCCTAAGGATGTGAATGCAGCGATTGCAGCCATGAAGTCAAGGAACTCTGTTCGGTTTGTAGATTGGTGTCCAACTGGTTTCAAGGTAGGCATCAACAATCAACCCCCCGTGGCGATGCCAGGAGGGGACCTGGCCAAGGTCCAGAGGGCTGTCTGCATGCTGAGCAACACCACAGCAATTGTGGAGGCCTGGGCCCGCCTGGACCACAAGTTTGACCTCATGTATGCCAAGAGGGCATTTCTACATTGGTACATCAGAGAAGGCATGGAAGAAGGCGAGTTCTCAGAAGCCAGGGAAGATTTGGCAGCCCTGGAGAAGGATTATGAAGAAGTGGGGCAAAGTTTCTGATGCAAATATGACTGGTGAAAATGACTGTTAAGTTGAGGTGTCATGCTTTCTTTTCAAGATGTTATACACTTAGTGGGTAGAGTTCCCTTGATGAGAAGAAAAAGGAAATCAAATCAAGCAAGACCTGAAGTCCCAAACTGAATCAGACGGGTCAATATTAGCAATGATCACATGCTTCCTTGTCCATTATGTAATTCAGCCTGCTACCTGGGAACCTTCTCAGGCTCGCAGTCCTTTGAACTTCTGGATCATGTCTATGTTGGGTTTTTTTTTGTCAGATGGCAACTTGGATTTATTCTTTGCTTTCTAAACCGAGAGACTGTGAAATGCTAACGTTAATGCTTTCTCCTTCCTGTACCTGAGGTGGAAGCACATATTGATTATTGTTATGTCTCCATGTTTATATTTTTTACATTGATCAAATAATAAATATTTTCAGTATGACTCTTTTGCTTCTTCCAAATATGGGCCTTAAGGTCTCAGTTTGCTTTTTATACAGACAAACAAACAAACAAACGAAAAACAAGAATATTCTTTGGTCTTTCAAAAATTTGAATCTATGTGTCCTGCAGCTCAGAAGATGAAAGTGGTCTCTTTCAGCTCCCCTGTGCTTGAGGAGGTGTTCTCAAAGTGTGGTCAGCAGAACCCTGCATCAGAACCGTTTAAGAGGTTTAGAAAACTCGCAGATTCTTGAACTTCACTACGGTCTTGCTAAATGAGAAGCCCTGGGGATTGCAGGAGGTGTGACCTGAGGATTTGAAAGTCTAAAAAACACTTAAAGGAACTAATTTTTGGTATTAAACTGTCCCATTTTCAAACAAGTTAATAATTTAAAATGGACAAGACAGCTATAAATACGTTAAAACCACTAGCCAGATTTTTAAAATCCATGATGTCTAGATTGACTAATAGTTGGAATTAAGGTGAACTAGCTACTGCAAAGATGCTCACGTAGGCTTAGGTTGCTCTTAAGTTGATGGTAGATAGTTTTCAGATGCCTCATTCATCTATAGTGTTGACCTTTCAGCCTTAGTCCTCCACTTATACTCTCTTTTGGCCGAGCATGGTCAGTGCTTTTGGTCCAGCTAGACATCTAAAGGCAGTGGGCTCTAAAGTCTTGACAGGAGGCAAAAAGTTGTGTGTCCTCTTGTGAAATATACCAGACTACAACACTACCACCTTCTTCTTGCATGGGCAACCTGGACCCCAGAACTGGCACTCCATCTTTAAAGTTCCTTTGTAGATGCTTTTTTTGTACTAGAATCACTGCCCTGAGAAGTGGCCTTCAAGAGCTCAACTCAAGCAATATATTTTTTTTGCCTGTTTTCAATTCAAACCGTTGTCACCATGGAGGTCAATGATCACAGTTTGGTGGAAATGATATTTAGATACCCTTCAATGCCTGTGAAGGTTTGGTTTTCTAGCCCACTCACCTATCAGTGAGTTTTTGCTCAGTCCTCAAGTCTCTAAGTATTTGGCTGGATCCCCTTTATAATCTACTTCCAAGGCCTCTGCCAAGGGCTTTGTCTATGCCGACACTAAAACAGCTTCGTATCGGAGTTCCCTTTGGAATCCGAGACCTGTTTTTCCTAAGATATGCCAGGACTTCCAGTATGGTAACAGGGAAAGGAATATGATTCTCATTCTCATGTGTCTGACTTGCCATGATCAAACATTTGGAAGAAAGTAAAAAAAAAAAATAAAATAAAATAATTTTTTTTTTCTTCAAATAAAAGGAGTGATTTAGTGAGCTTCACTGCCACTTGACCAGATCCAACATAGACCAATAGTGGACTGTCTGGCTCTTTAAATGTGGAAAAAAATCTCTTCAATGATTGAAGGAGCCTATGCTAGTGTCCAAATTACTAGGGGGCTCTATTTTTAAATTAACCAATGTCTCTCAGATTTGCATTTCAAAATCATATCTGTCTTATTGAGTAGTAAATAAAGCTATTTGGTGAACTAAATACTATGGACGTTTCCCATACTTGTGAACTTTAGGATTAGGTCTCCTAAAGAGTAGTCATCAAGACTCGAATAGCTTTCTTTAGGCTGTTTTCTTTTAATCAAATTTATCACCATAAAATGGTAATGAATAACAAGGAAGAAATATTTAACTAGATATTAGGAATGATGGATCCAAGTCATGGCACTGTTACAATTATGTGATCTTGTACCTAGCTTCTCCATATCTTAAATTCCTCATCCTGGACAAGGTTATTTCTAGGGCCCTTTCTAGTTCCAAGATTTTGTGAGTCTAAGAATTGATTAACTTGCGATGCTATTTGCCTCTACATACCATACATAAATATTAGATTTACCAAGTATTTTTCTTTATAATTTATGTATTCTCTCAATTAGCTCATTAAACAGTCACTATTTTTAAAAAATTCTTTTAGTGGATACCCTAGAAATTACAATATTCGAACTTGACTTATTAGCATCTACCATGCCTTCGTGGTTTTACCGCTTCCTGAACAATGAAAAGACCATAGAACACTTCAACTTCATTTACTGTCCTCCTGCCTTTGGTGTATTGTTACTCTGTATTTCAATGACACAAACATTTTAATCCCACAAGACGCTGGTTATTGTTTTAAACAGTAGGTGTTTGCTTAGATTTACCCTCATGGTCATCCTTTCTGGTACTCTTCATCCCTTCTTGTATTATCATACTTCCATCTGGGATCATTTTCATTCTGACAAAATAACTCCCTTTACTATTCTTTTAATGTAGATCTGGGGTTGAGAGGGAATGATATTTTCCTATTTTTTCTCAAAGAGTGAGGTCGTGATTGAACTAACTCTGAGGACTCTAAGTGCTAATTAAATGTGATCTTGAGGCAAGGACTATCTTATTCATCTGTGCATCTGCAGTGTCAGGCCTAGAGTAGGTACTCAAATATTTATTAAATTGAAAGGCTCCAGGAAATGACCTGATTTCCTACTTTATTGAAATCACATCCATCTGACTAACTTCTTAAATTCCTCTTCGATCTCCCCCTTAAAATTACTCTGAATCTTGATACATCCTCTACTATCCCAGAGGAAAAATGCTCTCCTTTCCAAGCCCGTTTATTATTTTTGCAGCTTCTCCCCTTGACACTTATTTTCTAGAAGACTTTGCTCCTTCAATCTCCCTTGCATATTCTGTCTCTCTTTCTCCATTGTTTTTTTTTTTTTTTTCTTTTTTCCTACTTACAAGTCCAGGTCTCCTCCTCCAAAAAATCAACACCCTTTTCTGGATTCTGCTACCCCCATAATGTACTGTCCCATCTTTCCACTCTCCAACTTGTCAAAAGAATATTCACTGGTGCCTTCACCTCATCTTCTGCTCACTCCTCAACCTTTGTAATTTTGTGTCCTCCCCACCATCCTATGAAATGATTGTCTCAAAGATCACTGATTATACCTTATTTATCAAAACAACGACTTTATTGACCTTAAGCATTTGGTAATTCTTTTTTCTTGAAACTTTCCCGTTGATTCCTGTAGCACTACTTGATTCTCCTACATCTGACATTTCTTCTTCTCCATCATCTGTCCATAATGGAGATACCCTGGGTCGTCTTCTCTGGCTGTTGTTTATCTTATTCACAACCACATTAGCTCTACATAAGTAACTATGGAAACTTTTAAGTTTCCCTTCTCTTTGAGTTTTACTTTCGAATTTCCACCTACTTGCTCGAGCTGTCTTCTCAGATGTATTGCCTACACTTAAATTTAACTTCTTCGAAGAACTACCTCATTTTCCTCAAAAGAAATCTGCTCTTTGGTGCTTTCTATCTTGTTTATTTATGTCATCATCTTCCCACTTAGGCAGATTCTAAACAACGCCATCATTTTTGACTTCTCTCTCTTTCTTGCTGTCTACATAGAATCAAGTCCTACCAATTCTACTACTGTAATGTTTCCAGAATCCATTCCCTTCCTTTTCTTCCCACTGAAGCCATCCTATCTCAGGTCATCAAATCCTCTCCCCGTAACCAGCACCCTAGCATCTAAATGCGTTTCTGCCTTTCACTTTGTCGTGCTGATCCCTCCTGCGTGCTACGCTGTGACTGAGCATTCTGAAGCACAGCTTCGATCATTGCCCCCGGCACACAGCTCCAGTGACTCCCCACCGTCTTCACCGAAAGGGTGAACTCCTGCACACGACATGCAGAGCCCGTCCCAACCAGTTCCAACTGAAATTTCCAGTCCTGTCCTTCACTGTGCTGTCAGGCAGTCCATTCGGGCTAGGCTGCTCACCATTCCCAGCGCATATTTCTCTCTCTGCTCTGCCTTCGCTCCTCTCACTGCTTTTCTCTCTCCTCTCTCTCTGTGACCGTGTGATGTAATTCCCACTCCGAACCCAGTTCAAATGTCACCTGTTCCCTGTAGCCTCTTGGGATTCTTCCTTGTGCTCTCCATGAGTTACCAGAGCCATCTATATCATCCCGTTTACTCCCACCCCAGGATTTATGGATAGTTGAGATACTACGAAATCTCTCACTATATTGAAAGCATTGTAGTAAATACTCATTGATGAGAATTTTTTTTCTGTGCGTATCTTACATAGTGCTTTGAACTTTTATTAGGCTTTTACTAAATATTTAAAAATTTTCTTTAGTGTACATGTGCTGTTTCTCTCTTCAGACACTGGAGGGCACTAATGAAATGCTTAAATAACTGCTCAGTTCATGAGTTTTTGGTGTTCGGAAGGGCATTGTGTGTTTGTGTGTATGTGTCTGTGCATGTGTGTGCATTCACACATCCAGAAAAGGCTATTTAGAGGTTTTCTTTTGTTTTTAAAAGTTAACAATCTACTAAAATGAAGATAAACAGCGTAGTTACTCTTAAACATTTAAGTTCAGATTGTGAATCTTATTATTTCTAAGTTTAGCAAATTTAAATAGTCACTTTGAAAGAGAATACACATGAATTTTTGGTCCCCTTTGCCATCTTAGATAAATACTCTTAAACATTTTAGATCGCATTTATAAATTTAATATATTTTATTTTCTTTTAAGAACTATAATTGTCTGAAAAATTTTCTCAAGTATCCTGAGTAAATCTTTTAAAATCTAATAAATTAAATTATAAATGTGACTAAGTACTCTTGTGTTCCAAAACTGTCTATAAACTAGTATGATTTTTACTTATTATCACAAGTATAAATTATGTACTCAATTTATATATTTTAAAATTGGAATTATAAAGCTGAGTATGATTCCATTAGGCCAAATTCTCTTAAGTATTATAAAAACTGTACTTTAAATGCTAAGTTTGGACAGATTCCTTATCACCAAAACTTTAATACCCTCTTATTTAATTTATGTTTTCCCCAATTACTTACTGAGCACCTATCATGTGCTGCTCATTATTCTGATCACTGCACAGAACATGAATGATCCCTGCCATCGTGGAGTTTGTGTGGGAGTGAAGGCGGGGGTGAGAGACAATAAACATAATAATTAAGTTATATTTCATGTTGAAAGGTGATAGGGAATATTGGAACAACAGGGAGCATGGTAAGGGGAAAAGGGGGCCACAGATTTAAATAGGGTGGTCCCTTGAGGCCTCCATGAGAAAGAGGCATTCGACGTAGACTTGAAGGAAGTAACAGAGGGAGAATGCAGCTATCTGGTGGAAGAATGTACCTGGCAAAAGGGGCCAGAAAAAGAGATTTAGAAAGAGTGGCCGTTAAGACAGAAGGAAAACAGAGTATGGTGTCCTGAAAGGCAGACTGGAAAATGTGTATCAAGGGGGAGGTGGTGGTCCACTGTGCCAAATGATGATATAGGTCAAGAAAGATGAAGGCTGTGGTTTGACCGTTGAATTTAGCAATGTAGAGGTTTCGGTGGACCTTGGTGAGCAGTTTCAGTGGAACATAGGGATGGAAGCCTGACTAAAGTGGACTTCATGGAGAATGAAAGAAGGGTAAGTACAGGGAGATTCATCAAACAGAGTTGCTGTAAAAGGAAACAGAGTAAAGGGCACTATCTGGAAGAGGTGGCTGGTCAAGAGTCTGTGTGCTCTCGTGTAGATTTGTATGTGATGTGAATGATGCAGTGGGGGGCAGTGTTGATGACGTGGGGGAAAGAAGGAAAGGTTGTTGGATCAATGTCTTTAAGTAGGCAGGAAGGGATGGGAACTTAGTGCATAATACAGGGTTGTCCTTAATGAGGCGCATGGATCGTTCATCTAACTCAGAAAGGAAGGCAGAGTGTATGAGTACAGATGCTTTTAGGTAGGTGGGCGTGGTGGTGGAATTTTGTGAAATTTTGCTTCTGAAGCATCCAATTTCCTTAGAGAAATAGGCAGTAAGATCACCAGCTGAGATTGGATAGGGAGGATATGCTAAGAAAATGAGTGAAAGTCTAGGCTGGTAGGAGTGTGAATGGTGTGTGGAAACGTGATGTAATTGCTGCACGGTGTAAAGCGCCCACTTAAAGAGTCTTGTCAGGATTTTAAAGTGAGATCAATCAGCATGTGCAGGTATGTGTGTGAATGTGCGTGCGTGTGTGTGTTTTAAGGTGTGTTCGGCTTCGGGTTGCAGGGGCAGAATAGTGGAGTGTTTGAAGTGATCAGGGCTTAGTCAACAAGGCAAAAGTGGAACAAGGGGATTAGAGACGTATAGAAGAGAACAATGCTAATGATTGACCGCGCATTTTCATTGGCAAGGAGTGAGGAGAAGTTATAAGTGGGGGTGAGGGACAGTGAAAAGGCAGCAGGATCAACCGATTACTTGTCTCTGTGGGGTTGAATGATTGTTGGAGTTGCATCCTAGAAAGAGCCTGCTGGAAAGATAGGCGGGGGTAATGAGACAGTTTATGATTTGTAACAACAAATCTTGGGTGTGGCCGTGGGAGTGACTGGCTTGGGGAGGGAGAGCATGGGCAGGGAGTAGAAATGAGACCGAGGGTGTTGGCCAGGTCATCTGTGTGTATGTCGAAATCCCAAAACTTTAAGCAGGAGTGATGTCAGAAAGATTGATGAGCCAAGGACTGAAATGATCAGGAAATGAGGTAGACGGACCCAGGTGTTGGTAAGTGACAGCAACAATGGGACAGTGAGGATGATTCAATATGATGACAAGAGGTTCAAACTAGGAGGTGATGGCTTAGGGGGAAGGAGGGAGAACTATCTCCTGGGACTAAATATGCTTACCCTTTAAGAGAGCACTGTGTCATCCCATATGTTTGGGGTTACCTTCCCAAGATAATTTATTTTGTCTTTTGCTTTCCCAGCTTGCTGAGGCTTTTTAGTGATGTTGACCAGGCTGTGCCAGGTTCTTCGTGACTCTAGTGGAACATGCTGCACCCTAGCAATAGTTTGTAATGGGAACTTCCTTAATTAAAGAATGAGGTGCCCCATAGCCCGTGCTTGGGTTTGAGTCACGTGATTATCTAAGTTCAAGTCAGATCACATCTGTAATTCTTACTAAGGTAGCTAGCCACTCCATTTGATTAGATTTTGTATTTCTTTGGCTGATATATGTAAATGTCTTTTTAGTTTAATACTATGTACTTTTGAACTTGTGTACCTCCCTTTTCTTAGAATTATATAAAATATCTAATTGAATTCTGGATATCACTCAGCTTTCCCTGATTATTTGGTTAAACTTTCCAAAATTATCCTTCTGTCATGAAGGAGGCACCTTTGTCTGCTGTTGGCATTTGTTTTCAGGATTTCTTGTTAGGTAGAACATTTAGAGATCATATTTTCCATGCACGCGTCTTATCTCCTGGGAGGAGGTTCAGCTTGGCTTTTGAGCCTTATTTTATTATTATTATTATTATTTTTGGTGAGGAAGATTGGCCCTGAGCTAACATCTGTTGTCAATCTTTCTCTTTTTTGCTTGAGGAAGATTGTCTCCGAGCTAACATCTGTGCCAATCTTCCTCCATTTTATATGTGAGACGCCACCACAGCATGGCCTGATGACTGGTGTGTAGGTTCATGCCCGGGTTCTGAACCCATGAACCCTGGGCTGCCAAAGTGGAGCATGTGAACCTAACCACTATGCCACTGGGCCAGCCCCCAGCCTTATTTTATTTTTAAAAGAGAGCTTAAACTAGATTTTCCAAGGAGGCTCAAACCAACACAAATAATCTGACAGAGATTGTGATGAGAATTTTCATTCACATGAACTCATTTTTATCTCCCCAAAAAATCCCTTCCAAAATTTTGTATTATCTTTATGCTATTTTTATTACATCTTTTTCTCTTTTTGATGGTGTGATTTCCTTTCCTGACTGTAAGGAATTGATACTTTAGTGTTTTCTGTGGCCCCACCATTCTTACTGATCCTTGACAAGGAAAGATAGCCATCCCCTTTGTTATCATTCATTCCAGGGTCTCTATGCTGACCCAGCCAAAGCATTATTATTATTATTATTATTATTATTATTATTTAAATTTGCTTCAGAGAAGGGTCCTCAGTGCTAACATAGCATAATCCTTCATAAACTCTTCTGATTGTTAGGAAACCCACTAACCTTTATAGGATAACTTAACCTCTTTATTTTTTTATTTTTAAAAATATATTTATTATACCATATATGTGAATCCTATTATCCTTTCCTCTTTGAGTGTTCCCTCCTTGACTATTTCTAACGTGTCTGTGCATTACAGTTGTAGGACATAGGGTCATGTGTGGCTCTCTGATGTGTTCCTAAAACAGAATCAGAGAGAGTCTATGCTGAAGACCTTTGAGCATCGCCACATTCATCAGTAATCTCCTCCACAAAATGCCGTATTGCATAACTCAAGGCACCTGGGCAGCCTTCTTCAGGCCTTTAATAATACAGGGCATCCGCGATAATTAGTGGAGAGCACCGCCGTCTGCCTGGAGATGCAAATGCTAGGTAATTGACGGGGCTCATAACCACACAAGCAACCTGTTCGTGCACATCTGCCTTGCAGAATAATTCAGAATTGCATCTCAGGAAAGTGACAAATTATTGCATATCAAGGAGTCGCAGATGTCCCAATCACAGTGATAAATCCTTGTGTTCCAAGGGCCTGATGTGTCACCCAGGGATTACCAGGGGCTTGCCATATTCTAGTAAAATACTCTGGCCACAGCTCCTTGCATTAAAGTGGAATGTTAGATCCCTGGGGCTGGCGAGGCTGTGCCTTCTCCATGTATCTATTCTTCCCTGAAGAGAAGGCCGGGGGCCTGGGGATTTTCTTGCTTTTAAGACAATAAAGATTGACAGCAGTTCTCCTTTATTTCCCCCCAAAATGTTCCAAAGCGAAATCAAGGGTGGCAGACAGAAGTGGAGGTGATCTCTAAAGTGGCCGTCTCTGCCTCCCATGCATTGTGGACGTGACTGTGGACACGTGCTTGGAGGTGCTGCTTGCACTCAAATCGGGGCCTGATTCTGGGTGCTCGAGCTCAGACTGTGGGGCGCTGGACTTGATCTGTGCTTTCTGCTGTTGTCGGTGGGTCTGGTTTTGGCAAACTTCTCCTGGTTCATTAACTGTATGCTTATACTCACATTTAAATCATTGGTGAAACTGTAAAAGCCTTCTAAACACCAGACTCACCTGCTGGAGACATAATAAGCATAAGTCCGAATGCCTGTGGTGCTTTTCCTGCTGCTTCCACATTCGTGGTTCATTGGGGCTCATGCTGTGAGGCAGGGATATGGCTGGATTCTTTTTGTTTTGCTTTTTAAGATTGTCGCCTGAGCTAACATCTGCTGCCAATCTCTTTTCTTCTTCTTCTTCCTTCTTCTTCCTCTTCTTCTTCTTCTTCTTCTTCTTCTTCTCCTTCTTCTTCTTCTTCTTCTTCTCCTCCTCCTCCTCCTCCCCCTCCTCCTCCTCC
>NC_060278.1:27175533-27181415 GCF_021613505.1 Equus quagga
CTCCTCTTCCTCCTCCTCCCTTTCTCCTTCTTCTTCTTCTTCTTCTTCTTCTTCTTCTCCCCAAAGCCCCCTGGTAGGTAGTTGTATATTCTAGTTGTGAGTGCCTCTGCTTGTGCTGCGTGGGACGCCGCCTCAGCATGGCCTGATGAGTGCTGCCATGTCGGCACCCGGGATCTGAACCAGCAAAACCCTGGGCCACTGAAGTGGAGCCCGCGAACTTAACCACTTGGCAACGGGGCCGGCCCCATGGCTGGTTTTTTATGTCCTTTGTACACAGGATGGGTCGGCTGTGCGTGGAGGGGTGAGCAGGGGCTTTGTGGCCAGACAGACCTGACTCTGTCGCTAACAGCCGGGAGAACTTGGACGTGTTCCCTCACTTCTCTGGGCCTCCCTCTCTTCTTTTGCTTTAGGTGGAAAGCTGCCTCACTTGGTGTCCCGTCTAGGATTCTACCCCATGTGCAATTTTAGGTCCAAAATTTAGGCTGGGCGTGCTTTGTGGTGCCAGCTGCAACTTTTAAATTCTCCTAGTTTTAGGTTGTTTGTGAAACTAGAAATGTCACCCCTGCTTGATTTTTCCTCAGCCAAGTTCATGCCCTGCTTCCTGCCCTTTGTACCTTTAGTGTGAACAGAATATGCATTATTAAAGCAAAAATAAATAAAGGTAAAATGCAAATAAAAAAATCTTCAAAATGGAAAAAATAGTAGCTACCTTAGAATATTCTTATGAGAACTCAATGAGATAATGTTCGTAAAGCAGGGATCCTGGCACATCAGCATTCTGGGAAATAAAGGATTTGCTCAGAGACACGTAAGAAAAAGAAGAACCCAGACTCACACGTAGGTATCCTGAGTCTCAGCCAGGATTCTTCCTGCTCTACCATGTGGCTTTTCCCAGGATGGAAATGACAGTTACAATTTGAGCATTGGTCCTGTCAAGAGATGGGTATTTTTCATTTCAAGTTTAACTTAACATTTTTTAAAACATAAAGTTTCACTTTTTCCAATCATGCCTGCCAGAAGCAGGATTGCTGAGTTAAAGGCAAAATGAATTTGTAACTTTGATGAATATTTCCAAGTTGCCTCTCTAGAGTTGATACTCCCACCTGCCAGTAATGAATGAGGGTGGCTATTCAGCTCATCGACGGAGTGTGGACTGATTGTCAAACTTATGAACTTTTGCCGTTCTAATAGATGAGAAATTGTATGTGAGTTCAGTTTCTGTTTGTTTCCTTAGGAATGAAGTTTAGCATCTTTTCATACATTTAAGGGTCATTGGTATTTGTGTGTGTGTGAGATCTATGCATATCCTTGCTTATGTTTCTCTTGGGTTTCTTCTTTTCCTTCTCAATTTTTAGTGGCCCTTTATACATTTGATCAATAAGCCATCTGTCTTTTATATGAGCAGCAAACACTTTTCTGGATTTGTCCCTCTTTTGTCTTTGATTTTGCTTCTGGTGGTGGTAGTAGTTGCCGGTGTGTGTGTGTATTGTACCGTGCAGAAGTTTATTTTATGTGTTTACAACTCATCGCCATGCAGAAGTGAGTGGAACCATGGGCCATCTTCTGGGAATCTGGCCCTCAGGCTTTGCTGCCAGAAAGCCATCAGAGTTCTTGCTGATGTCCATCTTTAGTGAACTTTTACTCATATTAAACATTCTCATTTCTGAATTCCTCATGTATACTTTTTACACTAATTGCTATCACTTCACAGTGCATCACTTACACACTCCCTCGTGGTATCTTCTTTTCAGATTTTGGTTTTGTCTATTCACTTAGGTTGTTGACTCATGGAGATCAGAGGCCTTGCCTCACACGTCAGTATCTCTCACCATGCCCAGCATGTGCTGGGTAGTTACCGTGGGTTCAACAGGCACTTGTTAAAGAATTAGCAGCCCCATGCCCTAGAGAGCCATGGAGGAGCTCGGGATATGACAAAGGGGATAATTGAAATCTCCATCTCCCTCCTAGCCCAGGTGCCCATTCTGCAGCAGATCCCAGGCTGTGCCACTTGGGTGGGATGGCCAGGGGCATGGCGCTAGATCAAGTGACAGCTGACAGAATCCTGCCAGCTTGGCCTTTCTCAGGCTCATCTGTACTCATCCCAAGACCTCCCGTCCTGGGAGAGATCAGGAATCCACTCATCAGTAACATCCCTCCTTCATCTTAGCTCAGAGGTTTGAAGGCAGCTAATTGAAGGAGGAAGAATGAGACAGGCCAGGAATTCAAAAGCCATTGGTTTTAATGGGGGCGAGAGGGCAGGGAAGGCATCTGGTGGGAGGATGGTGAGCAATGAGTCACCTTGTCTTCCAGCCTTGGCAGGAGTTGATGTGCGGAGAGAAGAGGAGCCCTGTGCTTCCTCTTCTCAGACATGGTGTCGTCAGGGAGAAGCGTGGAGGACAGGAATGCATGACCTTTGCCTCTCATCCTGGGGAAGGAGAAAGGAGACACAGAACATAAGGAGAGACATTAACAGCCTCGTACCTGTGAAAGTGGGACAGTACTGCCGTTCTGTGTATATGTACAGAGGAGGAGGGAGCTGGGCTGGAGGCAGGAAAGGATCAGAGGGGATGAGCAGTGAAGCAGCCTTTAACCCTCAAAATACAAACCGGCTGGATGGGCAAACCCTTGGTCTCCCCTCACCCTCCACTGTGACCTCTGGCCTTGATGGGTGGCCCTCCTGCTGACCTCTGCTTCTACTTCTTCCGCCCAATCTGTGCCATCAGGTGGGCGTTGGCAGCTGCCTTAGCTCGCAAGTTCTTGGCCTTGGCGATGTTGAAAAGGATGTTCATGATGTTAGTGGGGACGTCGAGGGACAGAGTGAGCTTGGTGCGCCTGTCACTCTTGGCCTTGTCCTGGTACAGCTTCCCCCTGAGCTGTGCTTGGGACAGGTATTTGTACCTAGCGCTTCCAGCTCCACCGCCACCCCCAGAGGCAGGGAAGGTCCTTTTCTCCTTGTCCTCTTCCTCCTCCTCTTTCTCCTCATCCTCCCCTGAGGAGGGGTCTTGGCTGGGCAGGTAGGGGAAGCTTCTCTTGCTCAGCAGGGGTGCATCCTCCAGCTGGCTCTTCCTGGCCTCAGACAGGGCTGTGTTGATGCAGCTGAAGAGGGACTCAGCTTTGTAGAACTTATGGGAGAGACCTGTCCGGGGGGCCCCGAGGAGCAGCAGCAGTAGCAGCAGGAAGTGGGCTGGCAGCAGCATCTCTCCCTGCAGTAGAGAAGAAGAATATGGGGAGGGGTGTGAGAAGGGCTTAAGGCTCAGACTAAAATCCAGTAGGGCCTTGTTAATATTCTACTACAACAGTTCTTAAAGTGTGGCCCCTGGACCAGCAGCAGCAGCAGCATGTGGAAATTTGTTAGAAATGCAAGTAATTCTCAGATCTTGCCCCAGAACTAGTAAATTAAAAATTCTGGGGCCAGAAATCTCTGTTTTAACAAATGGTTCAGATGATGCTGATGATCACTAAAGTTTGAGAATCATTACTCTACTAGTATTGATTAGTTTTATCTAATTCAGCTTGCAGGTAACCACTGGCCCTGAAAAATGAACAACAAATATTCTAAGTAAGCATTTAGTAGCCTAATTTGGTTGATTTTAGTGGCCAAGTGACTTTTAATTCTCTCATCACTGATGAGGCTGATTCATTGCACCCCTATCGCTTCAAGACCTTTGTTGGTGTGGTGGTGCAGTCAGTGTTTCTGAGGCAGATCTTCAAGTCTTGTCCCCTCCTAGGCTGTCAGAGTTTCTTAAGAGCAATGGAGTTGGTTAATTTGGTTGGTTTTCCTATAGAATTTATGAAGTGGAAGTCAGTTTGGTCTCTATGCGAGACTCTAAGTATCTTGCAAAGAACACCTATCGTCTCCCGTGCTTAGGATTGATGGGACCTCAATCCTAAAACTATCAGTTACTTCTAATATCTGTGTGTTCTTGGTTATCAGTTGGACTGAATGAGAGCGATTGTCTGGGACTCAATCCAAGGACACTGATGTTCAAGGACATGCTTTATTGGGAGTGACTCAATGTCTTCTTTAGGTGCCTATTCATTGACATTTCTAAATGAAAGGTAGGTTGTGCAATGTCCAGGGCTAGCATGAGATACTAGAGGCATGAAAGGATCATAGTCTATAGTGACCTTTTGAATCTACTCTTTTATTTAAAAAAAGAAAATGAAAAAAATCTAAGCCTTACTGTATAAAGTATGTTGTGGCATCAAAAACATCTGGATCAGTGGCCTTCCCATAACTGGGACTGTTCAAGCTTTAAGCCATCATAGTTATCAGCCCACTGATCAATAGGGCACAAGAAGACTCTAAATTGCTTTTCAGCGGGGGCGAAGAGCTCTGCCTAGTCTCCGTTGTAGGAACAATTCACAATTGTGTCAGAAGATAATCAGAATTGGGGTATCGGGGTATCTGTGGTCACTGGGCCTTAGGAAAATTGTGAGTGAGCAGAATTTACCTCTTGTGTCCTTGAACTCAACCCACCTCGCACCCCGGTCCCCTTTGCCTATTCTGTGGGCACATTCTCTTTCCAGCTCTGAAATAAGGACATAAAGTTCATTTACATCCCTTCATTATGCATGAGAAAAAATGTGAGGTCCAAATGTCTGGGATTTCATCTCATCTTCTCCTGGCATAAGCACAGCTGTCTGTTCTGTCTGCCCCTACATCCTGATACCCCGACATACTCTTGTTCTTGAGTTGCGTCATCAGAATGAACAGTCCTCGGACTATCCTAGGAGACACAGAGAGTGAAAGCTGAACTGCTCCCATTTGGGTGCTTTATCTGAACTTGGAGTTTATGTCATTATCTGTATGAGACATCCTTGGCCTCCACAAAAGAAAACAAGAGAGATGTGATTAGCTATGGAACTTGGGAGAATTCTTTTATTAAGGTAGATTTTCAGTAAACAAGAAAAATTGGACAAGTAAATCAGCATGGGATTCTTCTGGGCTTTAAGCAGTGCTAGGCTAGCTTAGGATCACTTTGTTTTCTGTGGTGACAGTGTGGAGTAGAGGCAAGGAGGGGCTGGCAGTCAGAGGCTGAGTTCTAGCCTCAGCTCTGTAGCTTATTGTCAACAAGACCTTGAGCAGGTCATTTCCCAAGAAACGAGTGGGAATGAACTCAAGCCCGCTTCCAAATTGTTTATACTGAATGGATGGGACTAGAATCAACCCTTTATAAAAATCTTAGCCTAGTTCTCTTTCTAAAGGAGAATCATATAAATCCTTGCGCTTTCACTTACCCTGGACACACACACATACACACACCCCAACTTGGCAAGTTTTCTGTAGAAACTTGTGTTTTCCTAGGTGCACTCTACATTGCAGCTACTGCCTTCCTTTTCTTTCTTTCTTATTTTTTTTAAGAAACCAGGTTGTTTTGTTGGCTTGTTCATTTGTCTCGTATTAAAAAATTTTGGAGTTTATTTTATCTAAACTATCTATGTGATCCAAGTGTATGAACTAGCTACATGTGGGCCTGTTGTGTTGTGCAGTGAAAGCAATGCAGACTTGTGTTAGATAGACGTAGCTTCTGATTCCATCTTCGTCCTTATTCACCTGACAGCCTTGGGCAGATTACTTAACTTCTGTGAATTTCAACTTCCTCATCTGTTAAATGGGGACACCAATAACTCCCTCATAAAGGTTAAGTGAAAAATTAAATTAAAAAGGAAAAGCTTTTGGTCTAACCAGATACTTAATAAAGAAGGCTGGTTCATATCAGTTTATACATAAATAATCCCCAGGTCCTAATAGGATGAGATTCAGTTCACACAAAATCATTTCAGAAGTGATATATCTCCATCTCCATCTCGATCTCCACCTCCATCATCTCCATCTCTATCTCTATCTCTATCTCCATCTCTATCTCCATCTCCATCTC